>NC_079414.1:26880007-26895007 GCF_026213295.1 Gadus chalcogrammus | reverse complement strand
GGCACGCATGGCGGGAGATGAGGAATACACTGAATTGCGTTGACCTACGCGTGTGAGTTAAGACGAAGCGACAAACGTAGAAGTTGTTAACAGGAACTCTTTGTGTGACACAACCTTCCTACAATATTGACTCATGGCCAGCAGGACTACATGCTAAATATAAGATACACACGCACACACACATGCACGGTTAAACACACACGCACCGCACGTAATCGCACAAAAAACACACACACACACACACACACACACACACACACACACACACACACACACACACACACACACACACACACACACACACACACACACACACACACACACACACACACACACACACACAATCACGCACGCAAGCATACACAGTCGCATACACGCACGTACACACTGGCACGCAAGCGCAAGCGCGCACACACACACACACACGCACACACACACACGCACACACACACACACACACACACACACACACACACACACACACACACACACACACACACACACACACACACACACACACACACACAAATACGCACGCAAGCGCGCACAGGTTCTGCATTCTGATCCTTGCACGGTAATATTTTTTCTTAAATGTTCTGACGTTCATTTTGAATTAAAAGGACTCTCACCTCGGCGACCGCTCGTTGAACACCATCGTCGTGGTGGGTTCTTCTCGGGAGCAGAGTAACACTGAATTCAAAGCATCCAGGAACATTTTTTCCACCTAATGTTGGAATAGCTCCCAAATAAGTCCATGCTCACATCAACAAGCCCCGCACCGCGGGGTCCTGATAGGTGCGTCTGCTCGGAGGTTCATAGCGCCTGGAGACATTAATCCAGCCGAGTGTTGCTCCTGCAGACGTCTTGACGGAGTGAGTTTCATCAACACAGCGTTTCACTCCTCAGGGCGGCTCCCCGTCGGGGACCCAAGTTCATATGTAGTCTACTCTTTAGTGTTTCTTATCTATCCATGGCGGACTCACCTTAACAAACTCTCTCTCTCTCTCTCTCTCTCTCTCTCTCTCTCTCTCTCTCTCTCTCTCTCTCTCTCTCTCTCTCTCTCTCTCTCTCTCTCTCTCTCTCTCTCTCTCTCTCTCTCTCTCTCTCTTGCTGATCAATAAGACAGATCAGACCTCAGGGACTGAGTCGAGTGTTGCCGTTGGTTTAGTGGAAACCCTAAGGGCTGGAGTGATGTGATGAGGGGGGGGGGGGGGTCTGCAAACGACTCTGAGGTATCTGCGGTGTTCCATTCACTCCCATTTAGTTTTCTCTTTTCATCTGGTTTGGGGCTGTTATCATGAGTTATTTAGCCAATCGTTTTTTAATGATTACAGTTCTTATCAGTGGCTTTACATTTCTCAGATCAGAATTGAAATTCTCAAAACTATTTTCAATCTTCACATCTTGTGTCACTTGTGCAGTTTCTCATTTCTTTGAACAAGTTGCAAATGCTTTGGTACATTCATGCAAATGATTATGTACAATTCTCTGCTCTTTCATACATTATCAATTGCTTACGTCATGTTGATCAAAGTATATTATTGAAAAGTTTCACCCCCACAACATTTAGGCATGAGTTCATTGCATAAGTCTGTACATGCAAAATGTTTGAACAAGTTGTCTAAATATGTCAAACATATTTCTATACATTTCCATTAGACATTTTTTTCTAAATCAGTCCTGAATTGGAAAATTGCTACCAGGTGAATCTTGACCCTCTCTAAAGAACGGAAATGTGTGAAGTGTTAGATCAACCAACGATCAACCAGTTTACTGAAATAGCTCAAAGGTGCATCTCCTGAACCATGAACTGGCAAGTATATATAGCTGGAGCACAACACAATGTTACATTGTCTGACAATGGAAGGATAAGGAATTGGACGGGGTCAACAGCCAGAGAGAAGAAGAAGAGGAAGAGGAGTGAGGCTGAGTGAGAATGAACATTTGTGGCCCAACAGACAGGAGGTGTAGGAAGACTGCACTGTAATTCCTACAGCAATGCATGCACAGTTTACCCTAAGGAGATTGTCCTATGTTCACATTTCTAGCAATGACATGGTCTGTCAACAAATTACAGTGCAAACAGTCAAAGCGTAAATGTGAATCTTGTCCAGTCTCCTGCAATCAATCTTCCACAAACACTAAGGTGTAACTTTCAATTGACAATCATTTTCTTCAAAGCTTTAGGCGTAGTTTACATCAGAACATCCCTCCAAAGTACACTGTTATATTGACAACAAGACTTAGCAATTTGACTGTCTTATCCGTACACAATGACACAAGGACTTGTCATTGTGATGGCACTGAAATGTTCATTGACACAGATATTTACTTTTGAGAAACAAAGCTATTTGTAGGAATTGTTTTGAGAAATGCACTTAATGTTTTGCAAATTTCAATTCTGATCTGAGAAATGTACGAGAAATGAATGAGAAAAACTGTAAGTTAGTTTTAGTTTCTGGTTTTAGTTAAAGTTTCTGACTCTCCGCTGATTGTTATTGCTTGGCAATTGGTTCAATGAACATCCTAACTGTACCAACAGCAATATATTTTGTTGTTTTCTCTTTCTTCTGACAATTGTAAGTTGCTTTGGATAAACGCGTCTGCTAAATGCCCTCAATGTAAATGTCGTTTGTGTTAGTAAGTCAATGTCAGTTAGACAAACAGATCGGTTTTTAACGGACCTGATTTTACTCTATACCCCTACAGTGGTACTATTGTACATTTGTCTCTGTGCAGTCTGAGCGTTTCATTACTGGGTCAGGTTTTCCTTGGGAATGTTCTCCCAGGCGCCCAATTACACAGCTCTCTGCTGGCGCTCCGGGTTGGCCTCTGGTTCCTGCGCTCGCTCCAACACCGTCTGTGGTTCCAGGACCCCTCGCCTCTCCCCTTCCACATCTGCTCAGCACAGATGTTCTCTGTTCAAAAAAACCTTCCCACCGGGCCGGCCTGTAGCTCTCTCTCCCACTGGAGACACGAACATGAATCAGAATCAGAATTACTTTCATTCCATCTTATTGTACACAAGAACAAAAGTATTGGGCTTCAATTTAATTCAATTCAATTCAATTCAATTCAATTCAATTCAATTCAATTCAATTCAATTTTATTTGTATAGCCCTTAATCACCATTACAGTTTCAAAGGGATAAACAAGCCAAATATTTATTCTTGGTTCCTCAACAGCCTCTTTTTATGCATTAGGTAAAAACATCTAATTTGCCGAAATTGAGCGATAGGTTATACAATTAAGAAAAAACAACGGTGGGCCTCTTCATAGCTAATTAATGTGTAACTCAATAATGTAATATAGCCTATATATATATATATATATATAGGCTAAATGACATTACTGAATTTTTGGTGGCCCCCCAGGTACTTGGTACTCTGCGTACTCTGCGTATAGGGAGCGCCGGGCCTTGGCACGGGAACATCTGCAGTACTCAGGATCCAGAGACGCCAAACTGTCCGGGGCAGGGATTGTGGCAGGTGTTCCTATTTGGGCAAAATAGAAACACCTGCACTGCATGCCCCCCGTGGTCAAAGATAGGGACGCTGGAACACGTCCTGGGCAGCTGCTCCAAGGCGCTGGGAGAGGGGCGGTGTCGATGGAGGCACGACCAGGTCCTCAAGGCCATCGCTGAAGCAATCAGCGAGGGGCTCAAGGGCCGCCGACACACCGAGCCACAGCTGAGACCATTCACTCTGTCAAGGAAGGACAAAGGCCGGAGAACACTCTGAGGAACCGCTCTGCGGGTTTGCTCCCCACGGCCCGTCACTGGGTGATGTCAGTTGACCTGGAGAGGCACCTGAAAACTCCAACCACACATCACCCGGACGAGATTGAGACCTGGCATCATGTTGGTCTCAGAGGCCACTAAACAACCAGTCTTGCTGGAGCTCACAGTTCCATGGGCGGAGAGGATGGAGGAGGCTCAAGACAGAAAGAGGGAGAAGTACCAGGAGCTGGCGTAGGATTGTCTGAGGAACGGGTGGAGGACCAGGTGTATGCCAGTGGAGGTGGGCAGTCGGGGGTCCGCCAGTCACTCCCTGAGCAAAGCCTACGGCACACTGGGAATAACAGGTGCAAGCCGAAGAAGAGCCACAGGAAACAACGTGGAGGCAGCGGAAATAGCCTCCAGCTGGCTCTGGTTGAAGAGGGGAGAGCATTGGGGTGTAGTAGAATGCCGCTTGGACACAAGCCGGGGTCTGAACAGCCTCGGTCGGGTCGCCTGGAGGAGGGTGTCTGTTGTAAGACCCGAAACACCCGGTGACTCCAGGAAACAGCACTGATGATGTGTCCAAGCGTCAGTAGATGTATTAATAATGAATGGAGATAAAGTAAGAAATAAAAAGAGAAACTAAGACATTGGTAATAATTGATAATACGTAATGAGGTGTAGTAAAGTGTATCAGAAATGGTTTGGTTATTATCCTAAAGCAGATGTTTAGTTTTTTTACAGATCTGAGTTGTTTTTGGGTGTCTGGACCCAATCCCGCCTGCAGACATGAATCCATGACATTTACACAGCAGCACGTCGATATGCAGATAGTTCAGAAGGAGCGTAATTAAGTGCAGAAGCAACTTGATGGAACTGTGGTTCATTACTATGTGGCAACTGACTGTAAGTGAATGGGAGGCTCTGATGACGCTCTGTTCTAATCAGCGATACATCGTCTAAAGAATGTAGTTGTTCATCTACTGTATATCCTATGCTGTGTATAGACAGAGTCTATACACAGACAATCCACTGCAAGCATGAACAGAAATGAGAATATGAAAGAAAATGTTGGAGTTAATGACTCTAGAAAATGCATCGCAGTGGTTACACGGATACAATTATGAATGATTTCCTTTTTGGGAAATATTCAAATGAATGACTCTTGCATGGACTTCAGTCATGAGCAGTTGGTGCGTGCGTAGAGTCCGTGCAGGGGGCGGAGTCTCTAGGGGGCGGGCTCTCTAGGGGGCGGACTCTCTAGGGGGCGGACTCTCTAGGGGGCGGACTCTCTAGGGGGTGGGCTCTCTAGGGGGCGGGTAGGTGGGATGACAGGTTTACCATCCAATCAACACACCCGGGCCAGTTAATTGATTGGAAGGGCTTATTACAGGACCCAGACAGACAGAGATCCCAGTGAGTGTCTTTAGAATTTCATTATATAATGTACAGAGCTTACAGAAATCATGATTTATGGAAGAAAATGAAGAAAGATGATATAACTTACATTACAATGATACACAATAACTTGTTTAGACTCCGCCTTTTTCAGAGGGGGCCTCATTAATGAAAAATATGAGCAACAAAAAATTTACAATGTGCGAATGAGTAGATTGTATGCTTGACGGTAACTCAATAGAACAAAGAGGAGTATAATAATAAACCCAAAGCTATGTTTAGGTTTTGTTCTCAAAATTCACATTGGACCAATGTCACCTTGAGTCCCGCCCCTTGTTGCCTATTGGCTGTCCGATCGGGACCCATGTCACTTTGGGACCCGCCCCCTGTTGCCTATTGGCTGTCCCACCGGGAGGTCAAACCACCCCAAAGCCGTTCATCACACTCCTCTAGGGGGACTACCTTCACCAAGGACATCCATTCTTCACTCAGCACATTGTGTCCACGATACACCCAGCAGCACAATAACATAATAACTTCTTTATTCCAAAAACAATCAGACTAAAATACCAATGGACATGTAGTGTGCACAGGGGGAATCATAACCTTCATGTGCAAACAAAGAATGCTTAGAATACTTCTACTGGTGCTTCTGATGGGCTTGTAAAGTTATGAACGCATCCGCCATCATCAATCAAAACACCACTCTGACTTTAGGGAAGGAATAGATATTCACTGTTGCTGCTGAAGCATATGGACTTTAAGACTAAGCGTTCTGCACAATTTACTGTGTCACTCCTCTGAGCTGTCGTTGGCAGAGTATCAAACCAGGAACATAAATCTCAGACAGAGGAGCTGAGGAATTGTACCTTCCTCAGGAACAAAAGACGTTAGACCTGAAGCCTAATAACAGTTTTCATCCTCTGCAGTCAGACCTCCTGCGTGATGTTAGAGCGGAAAAGTGTAATTAGGCCGAACAGAGCATCAAAAACACTCAATACTGATTTGTAGTAAATTATCTTTTTAGTTTGATTAGTCATTCTTATTCTCGAACCAAACATGAGGATATGATCTTATATGGTGATCAATTCAATTCAATTAAATCAGGCTGTGTGTTTATGACCCCCCCCCCCCCACCCTAGCCCCCCAGAGGGCAAGAAAAAACTCCCTTAATTAGCAAGGAAGGAATCTAGAGAAGGAAGGCAGAGTGGGGGATCCCTCCTTCAGAGTGGGGGGGTCCCTCCTTCAGAGTGGGGGGATCCCTCCTTCAGAGTGGGGGGTCCCTCCTTCAGAGTGGGGGGATCCCTCCTTCAGAGTGGGGGGTCCCTCCTTCAGAGTGGGGGGTCCCTCCCTCAGAGTGGGGGATCCCTCCTTCAGAGTAGGGATCCCTCCTTCAGAGTGGGGGGTCCCTCCTTCAGAGTGGGGGATCCCTCCTTCAGAGTGGGGGGATCCCTCCTTCATAGTGGGGGGATCCCTCCTTCAGAGTGGGGGATCCCTCCTTCAGAGTGGGGGGATCCCTCTTTCAGAGTGGGGGATCCCTCCTTCAGAGTGGGGGGTCCCTCCTTCAGAGTGGGGGGATCCCTCCTTCAGAGTGGGGGGATCCCTCCTTCAGAGTGGGGGGGTCCCTCCTTCAGAGTGGGGGATCCCTCCTTCAGAGTGGGGGGGTCCCTCCTTCAGAGTGGGGGGATCCCTCCTTCAGAGTGGGGGTGTCTCTCAGAGTGGGGGGTCCCTCCCTCAGAGTGGGGGATCCCTCCTTCAGAGTGGGGATCCCTCCTTCAGAGTGGGGGGTCCCTCCTTCAGAGAGGGGGATCCCTCCCTCAGAGTGGGGGGTCCCTCCTTCAGAGAGGGGGGTCCCTCTTCCCAGGGATGATCAGCAGTGCAATGGGTGCCAGATAAGTTGTGAATCACACAAACCTCCAACGATTTCTCTTGGTTTAGGAAGTTGAGTTTCCCCCTGCTCTTTGCAAAAACTAAAAGCTTTGTCCCCTAATGTTATGGTGCTACCGCTATAACCCCCGGAGCCAGAGAAGGGGGCCTTAGTATTTAGGGGGCGTACAGATCAGCCACAAAAATGTAAGGGCAGAAACTAGTGCTTCATTAGTGACTCAATCGACGCGCCGACATTAATGCGGAGGAATGTCCCCGAGTAGAACTTGAACTGCTCTCAGCTCTGAGCTTTCAAACGAGCTGCTTGCGTTTTCTTAAAGGCTGTTGATGTAAATTATTTCCGTCTAAGCTTTATTTAGACCCCGTGTTTCAAGCTGACATCAGTACCTCCTTGGACCACTATGTAGTTCTAACACCAGTTATGAATGGTTTCTTCTCCACATAGGATGGTCAACACCGCATGAGGTTGACCACAGAGTTTTAGAAGTTGGGCTCTTTGCCATTTCCTTCCAAGCCAAGACAGACCGAAGGGTTACCTGGTCGATTAAAACCTGTAGGTTTGGCTGAATTACCATTCCGCCCATTACCAATATAAACTGAATCCTCACCTGTGTTCGAGAGGTGCTTCATGAACCTCGTTGACCTCGTGTCTCTGAATAGACCACGTGTTGAACATTTACCTCTCCGAGAAACACCTGGCCCGAAACGAAGATACCACAAAGGATCAAATCAGATTTTCAGCGCTGGGCGTTGTTTGTGTGAGTGAGTTATCCCCTTGACAGCGAGAGCAATAGTACTACGGGGATTCTGCTGCGAGGCCGAAGGCGTACTTGTGCTGAGAGCGAGGCTTTAAACTAATTCCGTGTTCTCGGTAAGGCGTGGGCTGGGGGTTCTGGAGGAAGAGTTGGTTTCCTAGGCTGCGACGCTGGCGGCTATTCTTCAATCCGACAGATTCCCGATGGCGTCGAGGGCCGTTGGAGCGGCAGGGACCTTCTCGATTGGCCGGGACAGAACCGAGGAGACACGTGTCGTCAGGCAGACGGAGGTCGAGAGCAGATGTGTGGATTCTGCTCAGCTCCATGTGAGCCCGGCGTGCGTTAAGAATCCCCCGCTCAGAGTGGTTACAGTGGAATTAGGGCTGTGGTATTTCACTGTCCGGTCCTCTCTCTTCTCCTTCTCTCACTCATTCATTTTGTGTATTCCTTTTTTTCTTTGCAGGTAGTTAAGAAAGTGTGTGTGTGTATGTGTGCGTCTCTGTGTGCATGTGTGTGAGTGTGTGTGTGTGTGTTTGTGTGCATGTGTGTGTGTGTGTGTGTGTGAGTCTCTATTTGTGTGTGTGTGTGTGTGTGTGTGTGTGTGTGTGTGTGTGTGTGTGTGTTTGTCCCTAGGTGCATGTTGCATGTGTGTGTGTGTGTTGGGGGTGAGGGTTGTCTCTGTGTGTGTGTGTATGTGTGTGTGTGTGTGTGTGTGTGTGTGTGTGTGTGTGTGTGTGTTGGGGGGGTGAGGGTTGTCTCTGTGTGTGTGTGTGTATGTGTGTGTGTGTGTGTGTGTGTGTGTGTGTGTGTGTGTGTGTGTGTGTTTGGGTGCATTGACTTGTTTAGTTGAATAATCACCCCACCCTACCCTCTCACTCCCAGCTCTATATTCTGAATCCCCCGCACTTAATCAGGCTGAGTTGTGGCCCTCAGGACAGCCAAGGCAGCAAGCTGTAAATTCACCTTGCACCCGTAGCTCTGATCTGTTGGGGACCCTCCATCACACCGTGGTCCCTCTCACAGCCAAGTCAGCGAAAGGCATTTGGTGATGTGCCATACGTTTTATTTTTTCATTCGTTTTCACTGCAGATGCAAGCTCACCTAACAATTGTTCGTGCTGGCCTCTAGGTTCTATGAACATCCTGACTGTACCGACAGCCATATATTGCTGTTTTTCTTCTGACAAATTTACAAGTCACTTCTGATAAAAACGTCTGCTAAATGCCCCAAATGTAAATGTAAGGTGCAAAACAACAATGAACAAATTACAAGATGAAAAAAAAATATTATTTTTATAATCAGGCCTATTCATAAATGTTCTGCTTCCCTCATAAGGTCAAATGGTTTCACGGCGCGAAGGAGGTGAAAGTGGGGAGCATGAGAGAAGGAGAGGAAGAGAGCAGAGTGTCAGAAGCCTCATCTAAACACCGTGATTCATCTGAGGTCGGCCAGGGAGCCACAACCCAGCATCTCTGCTCCGGGACCCTGCTGAAGGGGCGGCGTCTCGGCCCGCTGTGTAAACAGTCTTCAAATAAGATCTCGGCGGTAAGCCTTCACAGATTTCGCTCACTTCAACAAGAGGAGGCCTGGATCCATATTTAGAGCTGTTCCGCTCTACTGTTGACTCTCTCCACTAGGCTAGTCTACCCGACGACACACGTAACCCCACTTAAACCACACTGCCGCTTTAATCGATGTCGAAAACAAGAGCTTGTTGTGTCATTCCTTTGGCTGTTGTCAGGAGACAGAAATAAGGCCCCGGTAGTAAAACGTATTTTCAGGCAGACGCACTACAAGAGACAAATTGGTTATTGTAGTGAATGGTAAATGGACTGCAGTTAGACAGTGCTTTTCTACCCAGTGGCCTCTCAAAGCGTTAGGGTTAGGGTCTATCATTCACCCATTCATGCACACATTCACACACAGACGGCGGAGTGAACCATACAAGGAGACAGCCAGCCGAGAGACACCTCGACACTAGGAGGAGCCGGGGATCGAACTAGCAACCTTCAGGACACCAGCCGACGCGCTCCACCTCCTGAGCCAAGTGTCTGTCTGTGTATTTGAGGTAATGAATTTCCCCGGGTCTAAATTGTTATTACACTGCTCTTGCGATGTATGAAATACTGCATGACCAGCAATTAGTGTGAGCGTGTTAACATCACTGTCATTATTTTAGCCTTTTATTACTGCGAGGGATCAAACTTACTATGAATCAACCGTATAAACGAATGCAGAACAGAGCGATGATAAACAGTGTGTGGTGTGTTGGTGCTCTGCATGTGAGCTCATCACTTCAGCCTCTCTATTTACCTTTTGTTGTTTGCATATATTTATTTATCCCTGCCCGCATTACACATTAACTATTTAGCGGAGAGTTTCTTATCGAGGGAACATGGAAAAGCTCTGCTGGCGTAAACAGCAGAACATCCACTTATTGCTGCACACCTTCCTGGAATCTCCCAGAGGATCCAGCTCTCTGGAACCTCCTGCTGACTCAGAGGACGGTTGTGTTCCACCTCTACCAGGCTGAGCACAGAAAGAGAAACAGTCATGAAACCAGAAGATACTAGCAAAATACGGAATATGAATATGAATATTTTCCACATTGGTGGATTGTCGTTTGCACCTTGCATCTGCAGTAAGAACAAATGAAAAACAAAATGTATGGCGCACAACCCAATGACTTCAACTGTTTAATGTCTGACAGGCAGTAATGACAACAGTCACTATCTTTGATTGTTCTACAAGAAAACACACCAAACAAAAGGAATATCATGTTGATGTCTTATTGAGGCGGAATATTATCTTTAATGCCCCCCCCCCCACACACACAAACACACAAAAACACACACACACACACACATGAACATCCACACACACACACACACACACACACACAGACACACACACTACAAGAGAGACAGAGAGTAAAGAGCCTTCTTGCAGTGAAGCACTTCTCTTGAATCTCTGTTGATAAATATAATGCACCATTTCACTCTTCCTTTGGAGTAAGTAGATTTTCCCTCATAAAAAGGTAGCCAAAAAGCCTAACATAAATAGAGGAGTACATTACACACACAAAAGGACCTCTGCAGCAAGGAGGAACTGGAGGATAACTCTGTGTATGTGGAACGAGAGAAGCATGGACCCCTTGGGCTGAGACCTCCTGCTACATTCTTGGTCATTATTCCACATCCACACACCACAGAAGGCAGCAGGGTCTTTACCTCACGTGCTTGTGTTGAGCAAGGTTTATTTTATTGTACCTTTATTTAACCAGGTCAAAGTCTCTTTGAGATGGAATCATTTTGTTCAAGAGGGACTTGGCCAAGAGGAAAGCAAAATGCAGAAAATAGATATAAGCTTCATACAAACGAAGCAAACAATTTACACACAATTAAAAGACTGTTTGGGGATTTCAGGTAAGGAATTACACGCAGGTACAATGCCCAATATTTACACATAAGAAGTCTGTCAGTACAGAGCTCTGACGGTCATAAGTCTTTCTGGAGGCTGGAGTGGTCATTGAGCAGACCTGAACCATTCAGGGCTCTTCTTCCCTCTCCCACCAGGCTAACTGGTGAGGGTGGTAGCAGGGGGTCAAAAGTCCAACCCAGTGGCGTCACCCCCCCTGGGCTCCAGTCCGGTGCCCAGATGTCCAGATGCGCTCTGGGCGTGCGTCGGATTGGATTATAGTGTTGTGGCGTCATGCGCATTGTTGGTGCAGCGGACGCGTCTTCAGTGTAATCTGATATAAGACACGATCTCACGTCTCACGGTGGACTTTGGGAGGGAGGTTTAGTTACTGAAATATCTGTCCTATATTTAGGCATCCTTTAGAGCCGATCATTAAGAAAAACCACTCTAACATGGCTCTTGGGGTTTGACCTGAGGAGTGGCAACAAAAAAATGATTGAACTAATTGGCAACAGGTCCACATACCTACTGACCCCATCTTGGTGTAGGCGTGGGCCGTGGAAGCCAACGAAACAGTTCTCCTCCTCTTCTCGTTTGAATCATACTAAATTTTTCGTTAGTATATAATATTCTAGAACAGCCGTTAGCATCCAAGGAGACATGGCCACCCCACTCCCACTGTAACCCTCAGCCAGAGCCCCGGTCCAGTCTGGTTTTGTCCATGGTACCCATTCCCTAAATGCTCCTGAAAATGGAAACCTGTGAGCCTTAGCAGCAGGAATGAATGAATGATGGTGAATCCACCGCAGGAGTTTATAGACGAGGTCCAGCCCAAGGCTCCCAGACGAGTCCTAACCTGGTGCAGTTCTCCAGAAGAGGATTGCAGTGATTACATATCGTATGCATGCGCTCACTTTAGCCCATGCCCTAGTTTTTCTCCCTGTTGACAGCATTCTTGAACGCAATTACAATTATCCTTCTCACCAAATCTGTGATTCTTTTTTTTTTTTTTTACCGCATTTACAAAGTTCGATCGACAGTGGGGTTGCGGTGCACCAAGGGAGAAGGATCTGTGTGTGTGTGTGTGTGTGTGTGTGTGTGTGTGTGTGTGTGTGTGTGTGTGTGTGTGTGTGTGTGTGTGTGTGTGTGTGTGTGTGTGTGTGTGTGTGTGTGTGTGTGTGTGTATAGCAGGGCTAGTATCACTCCTGGGGGCTGCCTGCCAATCTAGAGGAGTGGTACTCAAATGGGGTACCGCGTACCCTTATGGGCACAAGTATATATTTCTTTCACCATGAGCAAGTCAAAATTTTGAAAGCTAGACAATAGAGAAAATGGATGGTGGAAACGTAAATCTGAAAACACACGACAATCATGTGAGAAAGAGAGTGCATCCAGAAACACCAAAATGTGGTCAGTTTCAGGAGGAATATATTTGAAGTGGTTTCACCAATACTCAGACCCTTCCCTGGCGTTGTGCATCTTTTGACGGGAGAAATGATCCAACAGTCTCATGAAGCCCGGGCCCATGTTTCTCACTAAATCGTTAGTATTTTCACCCCTTTTAACGTTCATGTTTACCCTGCCAAATAGAACACACCAACATTATTTATGTTCATTTTATTACATTTTCTCTCAAAAGTGTGAGAGAAAACTGCCGGTGAAGGGGGAAGTAAGATGAAACAATATCTTGGGGGAGGTACACTAATAAGTTTGAGAACCCCTGATGTAGAGTTCCCCTAATCCACACTGCATACCCCCGTAACAGGACCCCGTGTCCCAGTGGACGCCAACCTGGCGGACCTCTGCCGGGTCCGTCTATTGCACAATGTAACCCGAGTACGCATTTATTAATAATCATCTCACAGTGACGATACTTCTATTTATTTCCGGCCAGCAGCGGTATGCTGAGACCCCCCAGGGGACGTTTATATTGTGTTTCACTCTGGGGGGGGGGGGGGGGGGGGGGGGATAAGGCGTGTCTCAACCAGCCGCGGTCGGGCAGAAGCTGTTCAGTGACGACGTTTGCTGTAGCTATATTGATTGATGCATCGTATCCCCTCGTATCGCTTTGAGGCTGCGCTGACCTTGTTTACTTGATCCATTCGTCCCCAGACGTGCAGGGTCCAACAACCATAAGATCTGCAGAAGGATATACATATATTTTGTATTAAACGTATTATACTTTAACCTCTTCATCGATTCGATTGATCCCATCCCTAAGAGCAATACAGTTGAATAATTAATGGATAATAGTTATACTTGTAAGGAACTAATTAAATCATTAAAATTACTTTATTGGAAAAAGCAAGTTTACGTCCATAAAGTTTTTTTTTTTACATTTAACTTGAGGTTAGTACAATATCAATGGTCATCAGCCTTCCCATTTAATTCAGTCATAAACTGTCAATGGTCACGTGAGATATTACCACCAGAACCACAACACCTTAGAATTGGAAGATCACTATGTATCTGATCCTTATTGTGTGATGTAATTGTGTTGGTGTTGTCATTATTGCGTGTCAGCTACAAGTCACCGAGTAAAGAGAACGTCACATAGCCGGGGACAGAGAGTAGAAGACAGCTAGAATACTCACACTGGGACACTCACCTTACCTTACTAAGAGGAGGGGCTGCGTTCTGCTTTCATTACGTCCTCCGTGAGTAGCGATGTGACAGTCGGGAGTGCTCGTGATATTATGATGTAGGGTGGTTTTATTAGAGGAAAAGTAGAGAAGGAATAATGCAGCCCATCCAGATGACCATGATGGTCACGATGCAGAGCATCTTTGCAGATATAAAAGTGATATCAAATGTATACGGAAGAGGATAAGGGCCACATGGGATTCCGAATTCTGAGCATGAAGTCAGAATTATGATTTATTTAACAATTCTGACTTTGATCTCAGAATTCTGAGTATAAAGTCAGAATAAAACGTGTTCTCAAAATAAATTCACATATAGCCCTTATCCAAGAGAGAGAGTAGTCTTCCGATTACTTTTACATCATTTATAGCAAACAGGGAAAAAGGAATTTAAAGAACCGAATTTGGGAATAGCCTAGAGGGAAAGAAAAAAATATGAAATCCCATGTTGGCATGTTTATTTAAAATATAAACAAAACTACAAAAGTTGATAAAAAGTCAAATAGACTTCCATCACATGTTCATGGTTGGTAAGAAATTCCACATTTGTGGGTAGAACATGCCTATGAGCCTGGACAGAATGTTGTTAAGGGACACGCATTCAAGCATTGCAACTGCATGAGTGTGTGCTGTTGAGATCCATCGGGGTGTAAACAGATATGGAATGACTATTTCTTCTTCATAAAGTATCACAGCGTAGTGGCGGACAAATGGGTCGACTTTATCCTCCTCATTAGGTTAAACCTAGTCTAGACGCAAACAAACTCAAGGACAGTTTTCTAAGTGGTTCAGGTGCGCCCTCTACAGGCAACACGGGACATTGCCTTTTCTATTTTTCGTTATTTTCTTTTTACAATAAATGGCACATTTCCCGAGAACTTTTCTTAACAGCATAGAATATAAAAACTCACTAAACATTGAACATCAACTTTTTTTTAACAGAATATATATAGGATTCTAGATTCATTAGTGTGGACATTGAGCAATCGTTTCTCCTCAGCCTATGAATATCACAATTCTGAAAAAAACATCCGGTCCATGATAATCCAAAACAGTGATACAGAAATTGGCGTTTGGATTTATGCCCCCAACCAAAACACCGATTCAATTAGTTGTTGATGTGTGTGATATGTGTGTGTGTGTGTGTGTGTGTGTATGTGTATGTGTATGTGGGGACATT
>NC_079414.1:26860007-26875007 GCF_026213295.1 Gadus chalcogrammus | reverse complement strand
AGTGCCAGGAGGGGGGGGCGATGCAGAGTCCAGGTGAACTTACGGGTCGGGGACGGCGCCGTGACGTCGCTGAAGGCCAGCTGCTTGGGCCCCCCGGGGCCCCTCTCCATGGTGGACAGCTTGCGGGCGGCCTTGGGGGACGCCCCGGGGACCCCCAGCAGCTCCCTGCCTGCCCGGGGGGCCGGCAGAGGCCCCAGAGGCTCAGGGCTCCTGGGGGCCGCAGGGACAGCGTCCTGCGGGGGGGCGGGGGGCGGCGCCGGCCTCTGGGGACGGAGGAACACACAGCGATGGGTCAGGGCCAGTAGGGTCAGTAGGATCCAACATCAGATGTCTGGTACCGGCTTGTTGAGGCAACGAATGAATCGACGCAGAAGTTCATGTGGATTTGATGCTCATCAGCAGGAAGAGTTTGAAATCAGTTCTACTATCCTTGATTCACTGCAAATCTAGATCCTCCCTCTCTCCCCCCCCCCCCCCCCCCTACCTTCTTGATGTAGAGGTCCGTCCCCCCCTACCTTCTTGATGTAGGGGTCCCCCCCCCCCCTACCTTCTTGATGTAGAGGTCCCCCCCCCCCTACCTCCTTGATGTAGGGGTCCCCCCCCCCCCTACCTCCTTGATGTAGGGGTCCCCCCCCCCCCCCCTACCTTCTTGATGTAGAGGTCCCCCCCCCCCTACCTTCTTGATGAAGAGGTCCCCCAGCAGGTATCGCTGGGTGATCTCGGCCACCTTGGCGGGCTCCTTCTGGATCCACTCGTTGAGCAGCTCGATGGGGGACCCCTTGGAGCCGTCGCTCTTCCACTCGGTGACGCCCAGCTGCCGGAGGTGGGCCCGGGCGTGGCTCGCCAGCGCCTTCCGGTGGCTGAACTCGAACCCGCACAGCTCGCAGAAGGCGGCTGGGGACGGGAGGACACAGAGGGACAGGGCTGAACCACCGGGCATACTGTGTTGTGTTTGTTATGTTTGTTGTGTTTGTTGTGTTTATACTGTGTTGTGTTTGTTCTGTTTGTTGTGTTTATACTATGTTTCCCGTTTGTTGTGTTCCTTACTTTAGCATCTCTCCCCTCAGGGATTAATAACGTTTTCATCTATCTATCTATATCTTAAGCTTTCTATGGCAATCAGTAAATCACTAATGAATACCTGCACGAAAAAAACCGATGTATATTTAAACGTCAAAGTATATTTTTATACAAGCTTACACTTGTATTTACGGCTAATGTTTGTGTGTTTTACAACCTTTACAACCTTTGCAATGCAACACAGTTTGTGTTTAAAAAAAAAAAAAACCTGCATGAATAAAACCAAAGTATATTTAAATTTAAACTAATGTTTAAATCTAATATACCTGTATTCCCGGCTAATGTCTGCTGGCTTTACAGCGGTGACGATGTGACCCAACGTGACGCCGGCCAAACGGCCCCGTTGGTCTAACCTCACCGGGGGGTGTGTTGGTCTAACCTCACCGGGGGGTGCGTTGACTTGGTCTAACCTCACCGGGGGGTGTGTTGGTCTAACCTCACCGGGGGGTGTGTGGACTTCGTCTAACCTCACCGGGGGGTGCGTTGGTCTAACCTCACCGGGGGGTGTGTTGGTCTAACCTCACCGGGGGGTGCGTTGACTTGGTCTAACCTCACCGGGGGGTGTGTTGGTCTAACCTCACCGGGGGGTGTGTGGACTTGGTCTAACCTCACCGGGGGGTGCGTGGACTTGGTCTAACCTCACCGGGGGGTGTGTTGGTCTAACCTCACCGGGGGGTGTGTGGACTTGGTCTAACCTCACCGGGGGGTGCGTGGACTTGGTCTAACCTCACCGGGGGGTGCGTGGACTTGGTCTAACCTCATCGGGGGGTGTGTTGGTCTAACCTCACCGGGGGGTGCGTGGACTTGGTCTAACCTCACCGGGGGGTGCGTGGACTTGGTCTAACCTCACCGGGGGGTGCGTTGACTTACGGTTGTGGGGCTTCTTGCCCGACGCCGGGTCCAGGGCTTCCAGGGGCACGCCCTTCCCCATCAGCTGCCGGAGGAGGTCGATGGGCGACGACTTGCTGGACCAGGGCACGCCGAGCTGGCGCAGGTGGGCGCGCACGTGGCAGGAGAGGCCCTTCCGCGAGTCAAAGAGCTGGCCGCAGTACTCGCAGAGGATCAAGGGGATGGGCTGGCCGTCCAACGTGGGCTCGATGAAGTTCACCGAGGTGGGCGTCGCCCCCGTGTCCAGCGGCGCCCGCTTGGGCTTCTTCAGCTGGGGGTCCACCGCCAGCCGGAACCCCTTCTTCGCCTTCGGGGCTTTGCTGACGGGCGCGGGGAGGCCGGGGCCGGGGCTGGACAGAGCGCTGCCGCTGGGGGGGAACGACACGGGGGGCGGCGGCGGGGCCGGCGCCGGGGGCGGGGCCGGCGCCGGAGACGGGGCCGACTGCTGCGCCCTGGCTTTGGTCAGGGGCCAGATGTCCGCCAGCACGCCGCTGCTGGCCAGCTCCTCGATGGCGTCCACCGCCGAGGTCTTCCCCAGCATGTCCGACACGCCGATCTGCCGCAGGTGGGAGCGCGCGTGGCTGCCCAGGCCCTTGCGGTTCTCGAACTGCTCCCCGCAGAGGACGCACACAAACTCCTTCGGCACCTTGGGCCGCTTGGCGGGCGGGGGGCCCGGGAGGGCGCTGGTGGAGGGGGGGGGGTCCAGGGAGGGGCGTTTGGCGGCGGCGGGTTTGGACTGGGGGGACTGGGGGGTCCCGGGCCGGGGGTCCTCCGGCGGGAGGTTCTTGAGGCTGTACAGCAGCGCGATGGGGCTGATCTTGGAGCTGGCGTCCGAGACGCCGAGCTGCCTCAGGTGGGCCCGGGCGTGGCTGGACAGGCCCTTGCGCGTCTCGTACCACGCGCCGCACACCCGGCACACGTGCACCTCGTCGCTGGTGTCGGACACTGCAGGAGCGGAATGGAGGCGTTTGAAAATGGTCCGACTCCCCAGTTGTTGCATAAGATGTTGTGTTGATGCACTTTTTTTTTTTACGTTTATTTGACCGGTTTGTCCCGTGCGCGCACTCGCGCGCACGGGACAAACCCATAAGGCGAAGCCTAGATGAGCCTACATGAAATAGAACTAGAGTTATAATAACATAACTATCGTTTTCCTGGACAGGAGTTGATGTTATAAAACAAATTAAAGACAACATAAAATGAGTGGGGGGACAGTGACCCAAACACACATCACAGTGGCATGTACAGAGTAATAACAATCAGTAATGAGAAAAACAGGAAATAAGACTGGTACGGAGTTGTGTTGTTACAAGATTGGTTAACGTGTTGCAACATTAATCAAGGATGAATCATCGTCTTATTTTGTTCTAATGGTAGGACAGGGAGTAAACAACGCCGAAGAGGAAGAACAAGAAGAAGAAGTAGTAGTAGTAGTAGTAGTAGTAGTATGTGTGTGTGTGTCACTAGAACCCCCACGCATATCCCTACAGCAGCACAGATCAGATGCCGGTCAGAGGGGGGACCTACCCAAGGACAGGGGGGCGTCTGTGTCCTGCGGGGCCCAGATCGGTTTCAGTGTCGTCTGTTTGGCGCTCGAACTCTGGGCCTCGACGTCCCTGGACTCTGTCCGTTTATGGGGAGAGACCAGTGGGAGAGCGGTGGCGATACCACTGGTCCCACCGGTGAGAGATCCCAGCAGAGGATCCTTCGGGGCGGGGAGCTCCTCAAACAGCGTCTTTGAGTGGCTCTGTACCTCATGGCCGGGGAGCACCATGGGGGTCTTGGGGTCCAGGGTGAAGTCCAGCTGGGAGCCTTTGCTCTCCTTGAGCTCGTAGAGCAGCGCGATGGGCCCGTTGGTACACTCCGACAGCGGCACCCCGAGGTGACGCAGGTGCAAGCGGGCGTGGCTGGACAGCCCCTGGCGGGTGGCGAAGCTGCAGCCGCACACGCCACACACCTTTTTGGACGAAGCTGCACGAAAACAAACAAGGCAATGTTCAGGGTTTCCCACAGAAAATGCGTTACTTAAGGTGGTTGGGGGGGGGTCTGATCTATATTTATCTATATTTTGATAATTTTACAATATTTACAATAACATTTACATTATAAAAAAAGTTAAGGCGGCAGGCGTGCGTTGCTTGGATGGCCGCATAAACTGTAAAGTGCTGCGGGAAACCCTGATGTGGTTTCACAACACGGTACAGAGGCTGAAGTATGACTGTGGAAAGGGTCACAGTTAAATCGGCTTCTTGCTAAACATGTGTATGCGTGTGTGTGCGTGCATATCAACAGTACTCACGTCTTTTTTCCATGGCTGGTGACCTTTGAGGTTTACAAAACGTAAAACCTCGACCTTTGTGTCACCCAGACCCTGATACGAGAGGAGATAGACCAGGGTTAAAGGTAGAGTCAGGGTCTGGTCGCTCCAACGGCTAGCCCAAAAACAGGAGCACGTTATATCTGGGACACAACAACACAGATGAACACTACGTTATATATTATATATATATGTGATGTGGAAACTATGGTGAACTTTTAGCGTCCTTTTGTGTGTGTGTGGGTGTGTGTCTGTGTGTGTGTGCGTGTGTATGTGAATGCAGCTAACTGCTGGCTGCCATGCTTGATCAGAGTGTTTATATATATGAATACATTTACTTATTATAAGTTTAATAAACACGATATAAGATCATATAGCCACTAACGTTACCTTTTATGTTTATTTCAACCTTGGAGACCTCAGATCGCAGATCTGCCCGAGAGGCTTGATGACAACAAAACCTTCCACAAGGGAGGGCGGAAGTCCATGCCCTCTTTCAGAAGAGGGCATTTCAAAATAAAAGGCATTCTTTTAATATCGTGAAGCGTTAAATGCGAATCAATCGTGTGTAACCCTATGAATGAAATACATTGTTTACGAAACAATATCGACAAATGTCTAACTTTTACCAATGACAACTTATCAATGAACGACTGTTTCTGTCGATGTGTTTGTTTGTGTAAAATTAGCAGCAGTCTACATCTCCTGTATGCACTTTTCCCTTCTCCTTCATTATTCTGTCTGTTCCAAAGTGTTGTGGTGACTGCATTGGATGCCTGGAGCACCCCATCCCCGATTTAAAATGATCTGTCAGTCTGTCAAGAGTGTAATACCTATCGATCCGTATACAAACCAATGTTTATCTGCTGCTAATTAACAATGATACAAATCTTTTGAACTCTACCAAGCACAACTTTCAAACAAGCACTGTTTCTGCAGCATTGTCTGCCTCCAACCTTTTACTTTGAAAAACCCTGTACTCCGCCTCTGGTTTAACTCATGGGCCAAGCACTATAACTTCCGGGTAGGCTGACGGGTCCCGCCTACTTCAGCCTCTCTCTCCTTCTGTCCGCCGGTCTCCTGCTCAGTGGTCCGGTGCTCACGGCTGACTTTGGTTCTCTCTCCTACTCAACGTAAGTGTGTGTGTTGTTTCTGCTAGTCTAGGAGACGCCCGCCATGTTAAGGAGTCGAGGAGACATGAGGAAGGCGCCTTATGGCTGCAGCGAGGCGTGCGGGTCATCGTGGCGGGTTCGCATCCCGCGGGCCTCGAGCCGCTCTTTGTCTCTCCACGATTCAATCCACTTTTCTTTATATAACCTCCTATCTCTGCCCCCCTTTTCTCCTCTGTCTCCCCCTTCCCCCCCCCTCTATTCTCCCCTCTCCTTTTCCCCCTTTTCTCCTCATTCTTTCTCCCCTCTCTCTCCCCCTTTTCTCCCCTCTCTCCCTTTCTCCTCCTTCTCCTCTATCTCCCCCTTTCTCCCCTCTCTCCCTCCCCCTTCTGCGTTTTCAGGAGGATTTAGTGCAAAGTCATGCTGGGTCTGCCCTAGACCACAATGCTATTACTTTTACTTTTTTTTAGCGTTCGCTATTTTCAAAGTGTCTAATATTATTGAGTTACGTTATGAGACCGACTGACCACTTGATGCATAAAACCTGAGTATGTGGTTGATGTAGACTGGTTTAGTGGGTAATGGGGGCTGGTTTAGTGGAAGACTCTGGACTGGTTTAGCTGCAGGGTCTGCACTAGTTTAGTGGCCAGTTTTAGACTGGTTTAGACTCAAGGCTCTGGACTGGTTTACTGGCAGGGTCTGCACTGGTTCAGTCACGCTGGTGTTTAAGTCGGTCATGAGGTTCTCATCATTCCTGGACGAATAATAATCTCTATTGTGTCGGGAAAACCCATGAGACGTCTGCAGCTGCTACTTCTGCTTTCACTGCCGGTTTAAATCTGTGTAAGCTTTTAAAAAAACTACTGACCCAGTGACTTAGCTGGAGGGCTTCAAAACCTTCAGGGAACACTTTAATTGCAGACAAATATTGTGCCTTTTTCTTCTGGAAGTCCATCCTGCATGCTGGTGAGACTAAACGGGTAGATAGACTGCATTTATACAGAGCTTTTTTAACCAGTGGCCCCTCAAAGCGCGTTACAATATTGCCCAACATTCACCCATTCATTCGCCCACCGACGACGGTGTCAGCCACGCAAGGCGACAGCCAGCCCGTCGGGAACATGTAGGCTGGGGCGTCTCGCTCAAGGACACCCCGACACTCGCAGGAGGAGCCGGGAATCGAACTAGCAACCTTCCTGTTCCAAACCTACCCGCTCTGCCTCCTGAGTCACAGCCTCTCTTGATGGTTGCTGTTTGTGTTCCCTCCAGGCAACGACCCCCGAAATCATGTCTGCTGGAAGCGCCCAGATCGGGAAGCCTGCCCCGGCCTTCACCACCACCGCCGTGGTGAACGGAGAGTTCAAGGACGTCAGCCTGTCCAGCTACCAAGGTGAAGGGCTTTAAACCTCGACTTTGGCATTTGTAATACGCCCACGTGAATGATCTACCTGTTGATTGGTCTAATAAATCCATATCATTTTGCGCGCTTCAATTTCAAACCAAACTGACTGCAAGCACATTTGGCAGACGCTTTTATGCAAAGCCACCTACAATAAGTACATTTGTAGACAACAATATATCGCTGTCGGTACAGTAAGGATGTTCATAGTGCCAAGCACTAACTATCACTAGGTTAACCCATTCCCCATATGCAACAGAGTTGGCTAGGATAAGATGCTACACAACGTAATACTATTTTTAAGTGTTAGGACGTACAACAAGTGTGTACATTAGTGTTGACTCTCCTTGTCTCCTCTTGTTTGCTCAGGGAAGTACGTGATATTGTTCTTCTACCCTTTGGACTTCACCTTCGTCTGCCCCACTGAGATCGTGGCGTTCAGCGACCGCGCCGAGGAGTTCCGCAAGATCGGCTGTGAGGTGCTGGGAGCCTCCACTGACTCCCAGTTCAGCCACCTCGCCTGGTGAGCACGGGGCACTGGTCTCAAACCAATACACGCGTTTAGATGATTACTACGAATGGGAAGCACATCTGGTCTCAAACCAATGCACGTGTTTAGATGATTACTACGAATGGGATTCACACCTTAACCTCGGCCACCCAGCAGGAAAAGGCTACTTAATGTTTGGATGGAAAGGCCAAGCAGACTTCTGAAATGAAATTATTATAATTATTAATTATTAAACGTCTGCTGTCGTAGATGTTTGATATGTTTAACTGTGCTTTCTAAGTGGGCCGACTGTTGCCCCAGAGGTCTTGATAAGCCCCTCCCCCTCAGCTTATCATATATCGCTGTGTAACGCTGATAAGCCTAAAGGCCTGGTTTCACCGCCTGGTTTTACCGCCTGGTCGTTGGGGTTCATCCAACTTTACTTGAGGAGAAAAGTCCATGCGTAGAAAAACAAGTGTTGCTCTGTGTAAAGACTGGCTAGCGGCCATGGGCGGGGCTGTGTTAATAACTGATAGCTTAAAGAATGTCCATTTCAGTTGGATTGATATCCTGTCTGTTCTAGATGCTTGGCAAACAAATGATGTAAACTACCTTTCAAAAGTTTGGGGTCACTTAGAAATATTTTTTAAAGAGAAGCACTTTTTCAAATACAGTCTAGACATTGTTCATGTGTTAAATGAGTATTCTAGCTGTAAACGGCTGGTTTTCAATGGAATATCTACATAGGTCTGAAGCAGGGGTCACCAACACAGTCCCCGCGCCCGCAAGGACCACATGAGGCGCCCGCAGGCCGGTTCTGAAATAGCACAGCTCATTCTTGAACAATTCTTTCCCACCTTTTTTAAGTCATTGTTAATGATTGTGAGCAATCATTAACATGATCAGTGTCTTCACATAGATGAGTATCATTAATCAATATTAATAATATATAACTAAAGGCAAACTGAGCAAATTTGTTATTTCAGAAGAGCGTATCAAACGGGGTGCCCTTCGTATGACTCGGTACCCATGAAGTAGCTCTCTGGTTCAAAAAGGTTGGTGACCCCTGGTTTAAAGTCTCCCATTTCCAGCCACCATCACTACTGTGTTCTATCATGTTAAAAGGCTAATTGATGATTAGTAAACCCTTGCGCAATTATCTTAGCACAGCGTAAAACCATTGAGCAAAAGTGAGTTTTGATTGAAAACATGAAATTGTCTGGGTGACCGCAACATTTTTGAACGGTATTCCAAAGTGTCCTGTTCTTTGGGCCTGCCCCCGGTTAACGTGTCCGTCCGTCTGTCCGTCCGTTAGGATCAACACTCCCAGGAAGCAGGGGGGTCTGGGGCCCATGAACATCCCCCTGCTGGCCGACCTCACCCACTCCATCTCCCGGGACTACGGCGTCCTGAAGGAAGACCAGGGCATCGCCTACAGGCAAGGCTGGATGCTTTTCACATTCAAACATTCATCCACCCGTTCATGCACACGTTCACACACCGACGGCGGAGTCGACCACGCAGGGTGACAGCCAGCTGGTCAGGAGCAGTCAGGGGGAGGCGTCTCGCTCAGGGACACCTCGACACTACGCTAGGAGGAGCCGGGGATCGAACCGGCAACCTTCTGGTCACCAGCCGACCCGCTCATGTGTTGTCCCATGTTGTCCACATGTGGTCCAGGATGGAGTGGCCACGAGAAGCAGGATTGACAAAACTACAACGCACCGACGTGCATTCTTTTGGGTTATACTGTCGGTTCAAAATGGGTTAGATTATAAAAAAAATTAGTTAATGCAAAACCAACCTCACCCTTGATCTCCATCTTCTCAGGAATGCTCATTAAACAACCACTCCTTGTTCTCTGGAAAGTTTTAAATGTCTCCCAGAATGGACTGGTTAGTCGCAGCCTGGGTGTGTTGGCCAGTTATCTGACAGCCGTACCTGCCCAGTTTGACCAGTATCGTGTTGCCACCGCTTTTAAACACCAGGTTAAAAGCTTTTTCATTAGGGTTGAGTTGGCACGATGGCCATTATCAGATGGGGCGTGGTAAATGACAACAGTAATTACTGTCTCTGTTTTTCTTTGCTGATCTCCTCGAACTTTATAATGGAAGGCAACTCAAACAATGGTTTAACTGAACCGGTTTGTGTTGTGTAATGAAGGCGAGCCAATGGGGATTGTGCTCTGGGATTATGTCTGTGCGGACACATTTCTAGCCATTTATGTGTGTGTGTGTGTATATAATGTGTTTGTGTACTATACATATGCAGCATGCTCTTCAGCACCTTTTGCAGTTAATTAACAAACCCAATTCAATTGAATCTGTTTTTTGTTTTGCTCTTGGATGTGTTGCTCTGAACTCGTTGGTGAAGCGTGTCTGGACTTCAAACGGAGGCCGTTGTATGTCCTCACAGGGGACTGTTCTCTGACCGTCCTCTGACTTGTGTTTACCTCGTCCCTCTCATAGGGGTCTGTTTGTGATCGACGATAAGGGCATTCTGAGGCAGATCACCATCAACGACCTCCCAGTGGGTCGCTCAGTGGACGAGACCCTCCGTCTGGTCCAGGCCTTCCAGCACACCGACAAGTTCGGAGAAGGTGGGTCAACTACGATGATCCGATAGTTGTTGTTGTTTTCCTTACAGATTCTTGAACTTGAGTATCGGCTGATACCTATACAGCATCTAGCATTGTAACTACTAAAAGCACTGGTTCTTGTTGAAGGGATCTCTTAGGATGACAGGGATGTATAGCCAGTTCACTTACTTTCAAACTAAATAATTAAAATTTATAATATATTTTTATTCTCGTAGTTCAGCATCCATGTTTTAACTCCAAACGCACGCAGGTCGGAAATGGCGCGTTTCCCGTTCCGACTTTGCACATCTGGCCGTTAACAAACGCAGCATAACACGTAGTGTTTGATGTTCTCAGCCTGTGGTAGAAAGTGAGCAAGTCACGTCATGGTATCTGATCGGTGCATAGACTTGCATAATCGGCGATACCCTATACTGCATTTTACGCAGAATCAGAGAAATTTCCGTTACTGGTATGGGAACCACTCTAGGGTATACGCAGACTGAATCAGTGTGTTTTAGCCGTGTTGTACTCATGTCTGTGCTGGACTGTTGAAGCCCTGTGTGTGTGTGTGTCAATATTGTACCCGTGTCACTGATTCCATGTGTGTCGTTAACGTAACCGTCTCCCCTCTACAGTGTGCCCCGCTGGCTGGAAGCCCGGCAATGATACCATCATTCCCGACATCAAGAAGAGCAAAGAGTTCTTCTCCAAGCAGTGATGTTCCTCATCTGAGTTCAGATCGAACCATAGCACTTAAGTGTAGATTCCTGTCTAGCAGTTCCTTCTACCCCAGAACCAAGTCGACTTGTATTATTACTGACCATGTTAAACCAAACTCTTCCGGATAGTTAACTGTGGCAAGTCCCGAGCACTGAAACTGGTAACACTTAACATATTCTGGATGGTATTATTTGTATTGTCTGCTCTTTAATAAAGCATCGATCGTGTCTTGGTAGTTCCTTGTTGTGCCCTTTTCCGTCACTAGGTAGCAGCATTGGACTAGGTTTGGATCTCGTTATTTTAGTTAGTTGCGGTTTTAGTTGTCTTACGGACGTTTAACAACTTCGACCGTAATGACTTTTATGGTTCCCATATCATACCTGTTATGACGCGACCAGAGGTTTACACACAACTAGCTGTTCAGTTTGGCAATTGTGGGGAAAAGGCTTAGATTGCATCTAAAGGGAACACGCCGTGACATCTTTATAAGAAGGCCTCGCAATGATCACGGGATGTTTTGAGGAAGTAGAAATACCATTGCGGGGAAAGTCCCCTGTTGGAAATAAACCATTTACTGGCCTTACTGGGGAAACCAGGGCTGTGAGTGTCGGGGTCTGACCGGCTCTGTAGGAGGCAGGAGTTCCCGGAAACCTGCTGGTATATTACGTCAGCCGGCAGGTTTGACCATAAATGGGCCTGTCCTGACGTCAAGAGAACCGTCCCACGCCGGGACGCGCAGAGCGGAACCAGTCGAGGCACCCTACTGGTCGACTGATGCACTGCAGCGACCAGATATGGTTGGTTCAAAAGACATTATGGACTTTTAACGGCAATTCATAGCAAAATAATTAACGAATATATTTTAAACAATATGAATTATTTATGTACCTAATGGTAAAATAAAACTGATTTAATTTTAACGACAATTAATAGCAAAATAAACCAATGGTAGGCTACTTGACGGCAATCAATACCACAATAAATATGGGCATCGGCCACCCTCAAAAGAACGCCCAACACATTTCTTCAATTCATATTATTTACTTAAATATATATACTGTACAAAAAAACACAACCAATAAGAAACCAATAAGTTAAGTACCACATGAACGCGTCACGGTCGAATGTAAACAGGCAAAGCCAAAGACAAGAACATCATCAAAACTTGATCCAAATGCCCCAAAGTGTTTCAGTCTTTTAAGTGCGTCTCTCTGGTGGTCCCTGAAGGCAAGACAACCAACCTCCACATCACTTAGCCTCCATATAAAGTCCATAGTCCTCCACGTCTCCTCGTCTCCATACGCACCAGAACTTCTCTCATTTGTTCCCCAGTGTCGCTCCACGACCAACCATGTCCTCTCCTGCATTGTTCAGCAGCTCCAGAAAAAGTGCGTTTACTTCAGTCTTCAGTAAGACTTGACTTTAGGCGGCATCATGAGCTGACAGCCGTTACTGACGTGCGTCATGACCTTCTGCTTGAGCTGGGCCACCTGATCCCGCAGCAGGGACGCGGTGTTGGACAGCCCCATGTTGTCGTTCTTCAACAGCTTCACCTTGTCCTCCAGCCGCGAGATGCGCTCCAGCTTCCGCCGCCGGCACTTGGTGGCGGCCAGGCGGTTCCTCAGCTTCTTGCGCTCCGCCTTGATGCGCTCCTGGTTCTCCATGTCGATCGGGGACATCGGCCCTGGGGAGCCGGAGTCGCTGCTCTGCAGGTCGGGCACCGTCTGCGGCTCCTCCTTCATCAGCCCTCCGTAGCGCTGCGCGTGGAGGATCCCTGCGCCGGGCAGGGAGTGCTGGAAGTGGTGGGAAGACCCGTGCGCCTGGGGGGGCAGCTGGTGGTGGTGGTGGTGGTGGGGGTACTGGTGATGGGGCAGGTAGCTGATGGTGGTGGAGGGGTAGCTGGGCGCAGAGGACGACATGTTGGCGGTGTTCGGCGTGCAGTTGCTCAGGTTGGTGTATTCGAGGTGGTGGTGGTCGGCCTGGAGCGAGGAGCCGAACACCGAGGAGGCGGGGACCCCCCCGCTGTGGGTACCGAGGGTCCCGCCACCGATGGACACGTTGGGGGGCGGCGCCATTTGGTTCATCTTGTGCAGGTCGTCCAGCGCCTTAACGAAGCCGTCCGCGAAGCCTTCCTGTTCCTCGGTGATGCTGCGGCTGTAGGTGAACCCGCTGGGGGTGGAGGTGGAGGTGATGGTGGGGGTTCCGGTGCTGTTCTGGAGGATGAGTCGCTCCAGGTCGGGGTTCGAGGCGCAGAGCTTCAGAGAGCCGACGTCCGCGTGCACGCTCGGGTAGAAGTCACCATCGGCCGCGGCGGCGCGCAGCAGGTGGTGCGGCTTGAGGAGGTGAGAGGAGGAGCGGTGGTAGGGGTCGCAGAGGTCCAGGGTCATGTTCTGCTGCCGGGGCAGCTTGGGGTCCGGTGGCGGG
The DNA here is from genome assembly GCF_026213295.1 of Gadus chalcogrammus. NCBI lineage: Eukaryota > Metazoa > Chordata > Actinopteri > Gadiformes > Gadidae > Gadus > Gadus chalcogrammus. Next base: position 26,861,999 of record NC_079414.1, on the reverse strand, counting down.
GCAGCAGCGCCTCCTGGACGGCCGAAAGCAGAGAGAAACGAGTCGTCATAAAAGGGTTGTTCCATTAGTGCGGACATATTTTTCAAGAAGAATAGACAAAGTCAAACAGGGATAAACTCTTCGGTGTCCCCCTCTCTCTCTCTCAGCAGTAGTAGCCAGTCCCGACGCACTAGGCTACTATGCGAAGATCAATGTTATCAAAGTACTGCTAAAACCTCCAATATAGCGGATAACAGTAGGCTACTGTACCAAGTCGTTGCTTTTGGTCTTTAGTTTCTCTTGGTGAATCGGAAGTGAAGTCCGGTGACTAAACCTCTGGTTTTGGTCCCGAGTTGTGTCTCTTTTAGTGCGCGTTTGTGTGTGTCTGTGCGTCACTGTGTTCCACACAGGCGGGCTTCAATCAAATGGGTCTGGGTTTCGCTCCGGGTTTTTAATACCGCGGAGGTGTGTAAGCCCCGCCCCCGGATGACGTAGTAGATTGACGTGGTGACCGAATGACGTTGTATCCAGGAAAAGGACAGTGGTAGACCTGTGGGCTGTTATATTATGTTTATATAACATATATATATATATATATATATATATATATATATATATATATATATATATATATACATAAATATATATATATATATACATAAATATATATATATATATATATATATATATATATATATATATATATATATATATATATATATATATATATATATATATATATATATATATATATATAATATAGAATATATGAAGTTAAAATATATTGAAACGCAACTATGTGTGTGTCTTACGTTAACCACCGCGTTGATAACCTTATAGTGCTCAACTGCTGCTTCGTCATGCGATCAGAATTGATATCGGCCGGTCCTTATATGGGCATCCCTACTGTTCCTCCCTGTGAGAGCGGGAAGCCAATCCCTGTTTGGCGCGCTTCCAGGACGCCTCGAGGATGCGGGGAGGTGGGCGTGGCCGCGGCGTGGGCACGGGCGCGCAGCCCGACTCCCTTCCCTTCGCCCCGCGGGAGGGCAGTAGCCCACTGAGGTCGCTGCGGCCACGTGAGTAAAATACACAACAAAACCGAACCAGGGTGACACACGGGTGGTTTATAGAGAAGCCTAATACCCTTTGTTTGGTTTGAAGCCAGACTTCAAACTATTTGGGGGAATATCCCCAACTTTATTCAGCGTGATAACCACGAACACAAACAAAACGTTGGTCGGACTCATGTGGGGGAATTATTTTAATCACTTTTAACTATAGGACTAGGCTATATATATCTTTTTTTTAATGAATAAGGTCATAGGGGAATTGTTTTATTTTTTGTGATCGGGCATGCAGGCCACTAAAGGGTTGTAGGTTAAGTTTTAATCACACGGTTCTTTACCGATTACGTAGACCAGAGGTGTGCTGTAATTCGTAGCAGACCTTTTACACGCGCTTCTCATTTGTGACCCTTAAAGGAAGGCGTTGTTTGCTTTGTCTTCAAACACGTCAACAAACACGACAACAAAGGAAAGTCAGGCACATCCACCTACCTTAATAAAGTGTGTGCCAAGTTAGTGTGTGCGTGCCTGTGTAAACACGCACGCTCCAACACATCGGAGGCTTCACATGAATAATCAATAACCCTACAGTAGTTCACCACGAGCGCTGGGCGGACTTCCGCAGCTCATACCGCCGATTCCGTCATTCTCCGTGAGCGGAGCGGTGATGCGAGCGGACAGTTCCCGGGTATTAATCTAAACACGGGAGAAGGAAGGCGGGATTGAACATGGAACTGGAGGCCGGGGAGCTTTGGCCACGATGCCCGGGAGGCTGGAGGTGCAATCAGCCACAGAACGGGGGAAGGCCGCCCCAGGCCCCGCTAAATAAAGAGTCTGCAACCTGTTGGGGGACGGTTAGCCCGTGGCTGGGTGCACTGCTGGGGCCAGCACCCAGGAGGGGGGAGAGAGAGGGGAGAGAGAGAGGGGAGAGGAGAGGGGGGAGAGAAGG
>NC_079414.1:26844933-26854933 GCF_026213295.1 Gadus chalcogrammus | reverse complement strand
TTCAGGGGCCATGACCTCTGACCCCCTGGTCTCCTCCTCCTTCAGGGGCCATGACCTCTGACCCCCTGGTCTCCTCCTCCTTCAGGGGCCATGACCTCTGACCCCCTGGTCTCCTCCTCCCCCTCCTCCTTCAGGGGCCATGACCTCTGACCCCCTGGTCTCCTCCTCCTTCAGAAGCCAGTGACCTCTGACCCCCTGGTCTCCTCCTCCTCCTCCTTCAGGGGCCACGACCTCTGACCCCCTGGTCTCCTCCTCCCCCTCCTCCTCCTCCTCCTTCAGGGGCCATGACCTCTGACCCCCTGGTCTCCTCCTCCTTCAGGAGCCAGTGACCCCTGACCCCCTGGTCTCCTCCTCCTCCTCCTCCTCCTTCAGGGGCCATGACCTCTGACCCCAGTCGGGTGCCGGCGACCTGCGACCCCAGTCAGGGGCCGGTGACCTCCGACCCCATGCTGAGGCTGCGGAGCCTCTGCGGGACGCTGAAGGACGGCACGGGGAGGAAGGACCTCCTGCTCGGCCGGGGGGGCGGCGCCGGCCGGCTCTGGTTGATGACGGGCTGCGAGCGGAACAGCTCCTGGGTGGAGCGCACCAGGGGCCCACGCGGCCCGGCCAGGGGCCCCCCCAGGGGCCCGGGGGGGTGGACGGCCGAGGCCCGCCGGCCGGAGCTCCCCCTGGACGGCGGTCGGGGCAGGGGACGCGGCGACCTCCGCGGTTCATCCATCACCGTGCCAACCGGACTCTCCCCTCTCCGCCCTGCTCCTCCTCCTCCTCCTCCCGTACCCCCATAGCCCCCAGCGCCCCCCCCCCCACCCCCACCCCCGCCGCCGTTGCCAACCCCACCAGCACGACCACCGTCGCTGTAGTAGTTGCCCCCGGGTTCCCCGTCGCTCCCGTCCCCCCTCCACGCCTCCCGCTCCCCCCGGCCCCCGCCCCTCCTCTCCGGGGTGAAGCACACGTCCAGCAGGGGGGTGCGGGCGCTGGTCTCCGCCCGGCTCTGGGAGTCCTGGCCCAGCCCCGAGGGCAGCGAGCCCCCCATGCTGGGCTTCCCCAGGTCGTCCTCGTCGTCGCTGGAGGGGGGCTCGGCCCCGGGGAGGTGACGGAGCGTCTGCAGCTGGGTGGAGGTCCGGCGGAACGCCCCCTCCATCAGCCGGGCGGGGGCGGGGGCAGCCGTCAGCAGCCGGTTGAAGAGCGCCATGTTGGGGTGCCGGCCCCCCGGCTCCTCCAGGTTCTCGGCGATGTCCTCCAGAGGCTGGAAGTGCATCTCCTCCTTGGGGATCCTGTGGGAGAGGGCACTGGTTTGTTGGAGGAGAGACCCGGCGCTGGAGGACGTTCAGTGGCGGATTAAGGCGGGCATTGGCCCCTGGGCTGCTCTTTGTGTGAATTATTACTGTTCATGCAGAAATCCCAGAGAAAGAACATAATTAAGTGGCGTGTATGAAAGCATTGAGACGGCTTTTACCAAAAAAAACACTGCTCGCGAATACGCACTAGCTGCCGCAACCACAGACCGACCGACCGACAGAGCGAGCTAAAAAGGTCTTCACAGGGCTACCGCAAGCTGGTAACGGCTTTTAGCTTTCTAACCAAAGAGGCAGGCCTACAAAATCAACAGAAGTAAACAGCCTGTTTTACTGTGTCTAAATCACAACTTCCTTACAGAGACACGATTAAGGATGTTGTTGTCAATTATTTGACAACACAATTAACTTTATGAACCTGGCCACATGACATAGCGCACACATCTACCCTATCAGCTGCCTCATTTCTTTATGTTTCTTGTTATACGAAAGTAGTCTGGCCAATCGAGGGCCCCCTGCAGACGTGGGCCCCTAGGCTGCAGCCGAGGCAGGCCAGGTCTGACTCACGCCATGTCGAAGGTGGAGCCCTGGAAGGAGGGCTTGCGGAGGACGAAGAGCGTGGCGGCGGTGTAGGGGGGCCGGGGGTTGGAGTCGTCCCAGTAGCGGTCTCGCTCCATCAGCGGCACGTCTCCGTACATCTCGTCCACCGCCATCATGGACACCTGCAATTACAATCAGGGCGTTTAGCAGACGCTTTTATCCAAAGCGACCTACATCGGGTGATACACACATTGGCACACCGACGGCAGAGTCAACCATGCAAGGCGACAGCCAGCTCGTCAGGAGCGGTCAGGGTGAGGCGTCTCGCTCAGGGACACCTCGACACTCCTCGAGCTAGGAGGAGCCGGGGATCGAACTAGCGACCTTCAAGTTACCAGCCGACCCGCTCTCCCTCCTGTGCCCCATGCCGCCGCCGCGACCTCCCTGTGGTTGTGTGAACACCAGACGATGTTTGTAAAGTACTGCAGTGCGCTGTGGGAGGAGGACCTGAAAGTTGCGGTCGATCAGCCAGTTGGTCTCGAAGTCGTCGTCGTCTTCTCCGAACGGGTTGATCAGCTGCTCTGCCACCTGCACAACGAGAGGCAGGAGTTACCGTCCGGACAGGGCGGATCAATGCACATATTTGATCAAAAGTTACGTCAATGAAAGGGTGAGTAAATACCCCACTTTGGCTGGAGAAATTCCTGCCAAAGTGTTCCACATCGAGGGTCGCAAAACATATGTCACACTACCTCGTGCAGCCAATGGAAAACCACCACTTGAGAGAATGTTTTCAGCCTGTTTCAACCCCTCATTTTACATACAACTTTCATCATAAATGCATACGTCTTCGTACAAAACAACACCGAAATGCTCCCCAACCCCGACAGAACCGTCTTCAAATGAAAAAAATGGATTTTGGAGTTACCCTTTGATGAGAATGGCATCCATCTTGTAGCTTTCTGCCGCCTATCTTGCTAGCATGCGCCCCGAGACAAGTCTTCCTTCCCTCCCCTACCAAACAACCCCTTACTGATCGATTACCCCGTATAAAGTATTGATAAACGAGCCGTGAACCTTCAGCCAGCCAGCGTAGAAGAAGAACTGGAGCAGGGTGAAGATGGGGACGTAGAGGTCAAGGTCGTGACCTTGGTAGCCCTGGGTGGGGTCCAGGAACTGTCGACCAATCAGACACACCAGGAAGAAGCTGTACACGGCCAGAGTGACAACCTGCGCCACGAAGGAGAGGAGAACGTGGGGAGGAAGGACATGTAAGGAAAGAAGGTTAATTAAGGTAAACGAATGGTACAATTACTTATTACTAATTTAGTTGTTCTCAAATCGGGTCAGCATACCCCAAGGGCTTCTTTAAAATAAATGAAAAGCTCACTATCCTTATCCGAGCAAGTTTAAACTGTGAAAGCAGGACATAAAAAATCCAGGAAAAAGAAAGCGCATCCAGAAACACCAAAACGTCTTCAGTTTCAGAAAGAACGTTTTTTTTCTCTCAAAAGTGTTTTGGGGGTATGTGAGGGGTACTGAGCTGAACTGCACTAATTGACTGATCTATAGTTCACACATTAATTCAACCAGGCTAAGAGACATATGTGTATGGAGGTGCTGGGTGTGAACCGGAGGATGTGTACCTGTGTGTACACCAGAGGAACGCTGATCATGTCGTAGTGGAACAGCATGCTGCAGTTTCCCCGGAAGTCGTTCAGCTCCTGATTGGAGGCAGAGAGACGGCAATGTGATCCCACACATGTGTGTGTGTGTTTGTATGGTTGTGTGTGTGTCTGTGTGTGTATATGTGTGTGTGTGTGTGTGTGTGTGTGTGTGTGCATGCGTGCGTACTTGCGCTTGCTTGCGCGTGCATGCAAAAGCATGTTCGTGTGTGCGTGCGTGTGTGCGTGCGTGCGTGCGTGCGTGCGTGCGTGCGTGCGTGCGTGCGTGCGTGCGTGCGTGCGTGCGTGCGTGCGTGCGTGCGTGCGTGCGTGCGTGCGTGCGTGCGTGCGTGCGTGCGTGCGTGCGTGCGTGCGTGCGTGCGTGCGTGCGTGCGTGCGTGCGTGCGTGCGTGCGTGCGTGCGTGCGTGCGTGCGTGCGTGCGTGCGTGCGTGCGTGCGTGCGTGCGTGCGTGCGTGCGTGCGTGCGTGCGTGCGTGCGTGCGTGCGTGCGTGCGTGCGTGCGTGCGTGCGTGCGTACCTCCAGCAGGAGCTTCAGCGTGCCGTCGTCCTTGATGCGGCCCTCGCTGCGGGCGGCGGCCACCAGGTTGGTGAACCACACACAGGGGATCCAGTACTTGTTGTAGGGACACTCCAGACCCTCGAACTTCTTCCGCTCCTCTCTGGTCATGAAGCCTGCAGACACACAACCCCAGCCTGCATGAAGCCCATCCGCCGCCGCCAAACACACACCGTCCATTTGATGGATTATCAAATGTTCAAAACCACCTGCCTCCAACTCCAAACTCCACCCACCCCCCATCCCCACCTCCACCTCCACCACCACCACCACCACCACCACCAACACCTCCACCTCCACTACCACCACCACCACCAACACCTCCACCTCCACTACCACCACCACCACCAATACCTCCACCTCCACCACCACCACCACCAACACCTCCACCTCCACTACCACCACCACCACCAACACCTCCACCTCCACTACCACCACCACCACCAATACCTCCACCTCCACCACCACCACCACCACCAATACCTCCACCTCCACCACCACCACCACCCCCCCCCCCGCCCCCACCCACCGGCCTCCACCACGTGGTCCATGGTGGGGAAGCGCTTGAAGACGGCGGTGCTGACGGAGCGCAGGATGAGCAGGGCGGAGAGGCTGACGTAGCGCATCATGGTGCGGCGCAGCAGACGGCCCCGCTCGTCGGCCCCCCGCAGCCCCCCCGACAGCGTGCACATCAGCCGGTCCGGGAGCGGGATGCACGTGTACTGACTCCACCAGCGGTTCACCACCAGGGTGACGTAGAACCCTGAGGGGGGGGAGGGGGAGAGGGAGAGGGGGGAGAGAGGGAGAGGGGGGGGAGAGGGGGGAGAGGGGGAGGAGGGGGGAAAGGGGGGGAGAGGAGGGGGGAGAGGGGGGGGAGGGGGAGAGGGGAGAAAGGGTGGGAGAGAGGGAGAGGGGGGAGAGGGGGGAAAGGGGGGGGGGAGAGGGGGGAGAGAGGGAGAGTGGGGGGGAGAGAGGGAGGAGAGTGGGAGTGGGGGGGAGAGGAGGGGGGAGGGAGAGAGAGAGAGAGAGAGAGAGAGAGAGAGGGGGGGAGGGAGGGAGGGAGAGAGGGGGGGGGGGGAGAGAGAGAGAGAGAGAGAGAGAGAGAGAGAGAGAGAGAGAGAGAGAGAGAGAGAGAGAGAGAGAGAGAGAGAGAGAGAGAGAGAGAGAGAGAGAGAGAGAGAGGGAGAGAGAGAGAGAGAGAGAGAGAGAGAGAGGGGATGTTACAGCAGTAGCTGATGTGTTTCTGATGGTGACACATAATAATACAGAGAGATAATAGGTCACTACATTACATTACAACTTTCATTTTGAACAGGAGAAGACCCAACAGTGCAGGAATGCTGACTGGCAGGTTACCTTGGATCTCTTTAGCCGAGGTTTAACCCCCTTCTGTGTACTCTCTGAAACACTCACCGAGCACAAAGGACATGGGGATGAGGCTGGCATAGTGGTTGCAGTAGATCGCAAGTTTTTCGAAATATCTCTTCTGGTCGTCGTAGAGAAAGAATCTAACGAGAGAAATACAGAGATGCAGCTATTAGTTTGTTTTTGTTGATAAAAAAAAACAATGTTGGGGAGAGAGAGAGAGAAAGAGAGAGAGAGAGAGAGAGAGAGAGAGAGAGAGAGAGAGAGAGAGAGAGAGAGAGAGAGAGAGAGAGAGACATCAAAACACAATAGGAGCAAATGTTTCCAGAATGGACCTGATTCAAACCCAGTCTCCCACACCTGTACGTGATGCTGATGGCGGTGTACATGGCGAAGAACGCGAGGAACTCTTTGTACAACACTTTGTAGATGCTGCCCTTCCACGCCAGCAGAAGTTTGGAGAAACCGCAGAAGCGCGCATTGGCCACTTGGGCCGTGTAGGTGACGGTCATCGGGAAAAGCAGGTAGGGCAGGGGTTCAACAGCAGTGCTATAAAACAGCATTATCATCATCCAACATTCAGAAGGTGTCCATGTGCAATCATTACCCAACATTCAGAATGTATCGATGTACAATCGCTCCGAATACATCTTTATGCACGTATCCAATGCACCAGCTCCACATAGCTTGTAAAAGGCACCACTAATGTCCATAATGTCCTACCTGTTGTCTATATCAAAATACATGCTTCCTCACCTTGTTTTCCGGCCGTTTTCTCTTTTCCTCGACCCTCTGGATGTTAAACGGTTCGACCTCGTTAGTGGGTGTCCGGCCCGCGTAAAAGTGGATCCCTACTTCATGACGCGCACCCCCTCCTCTCTCCCTCCAGCCACCGCGCCAGTACGACCAGTTCAGCACCGAGGGTCCGAAGGAGAGCAGAGCAACTCACGTAACCGCTGGCGTCAGCCGCGCTCTGAGACCGGGTACATGGTCCTAATCACTGGAGCCTCATCGCCGAGCCCCGCGGGGAAATCCCCCGTCCCCGGGCAGAGGACCTCGTTAACGAAGCCCCCCAACCGGGAGAGCACAGTTCGGCTTAGTGGACCCCTCCAGCGCTGACGGGACTGCTAGCGACAGGCCGCTGGCGCGAGGGGGCGAGTGTTGTGGTTGCGCTTGTGGTTATGAAAGAGACGGAGGTGAGGTATGGGTATGTTTGATGTAAGGGCCTGAGGAAAACGATCCTCAGAACTCTTCTTTAACCATGCATCAATCATACTTTATACCCGGCTAAAGAAGAGTTCTGAGGATCCACTCTCTTTCCGTTATATTTTGGATTTAAAGAACGATTGGGTTCAGGTGGTTTGTGTTATGACGTCCATCTCTGTAGATCCTGAACTTCACGCTACGTCAGATGTTGTCTGGGTTGAAGGTCAGCTGGTTCAGAAGGTGTGTGCGTGTGTGTATGTGTGGGGGGAGAGAGAAAGAGAGAGGAGGGGAGAGAGAGAGAGAGGGGGAGATGAGAGAGAGGGAGAGAGAGAGAGGAAGAGGGAGAGGGTGAACGTCCTTAGTCCTCTGGCTTAAAAACCTAGATGTTAGACTTCATCAGCTACCAGGTCAGAAAGAAATGACACCTTCAGGCTTGCCAATTAAGTAGGTGTATTTTATTTGGTCACAAAATAAGTTAAGGAAAATCTATCTAAAATAGATGTACAACAACCAAAAAGCAATCAAATCGCAAAGTGGAAGCAAACGTTGAGGCGGAAGCAATCCATTGCGGAAGCCTTTTGTCTTATTGATTTTGATTGAAGATAGGAAAATTATTCGTTTTGTTAATCGCAATGTATTGAATGTTAATTAAGTGTATTTAATGTTAAGAAAAAAAAGCTAGGATGGGAAAGTCAGAGTGAACTTCTAGGCCAGATACATCTTTTTATTTCCTTCCTATAGTAAGCTTTTAAATACTATGTTTTAAAGTTGATATTGTTGATGCATTAAATGAACAAATGCAAGCCTTTCTGTAGCTTTACGAGTATAGTCTTACATTTTATTGTCTTTACCTTTTTGCAGATGAATCTACAAAGAGAGTCAGAATACATTTAATAATCTTCACCAATGCAGCTCTATGTTTCAGTGGGTTTGAGAGTTTAACTCTTTAATCTCCTTCAGATACTCAACCTTTTACCAATCCAATCACCCTAGGATAATAATCACGTTATCTCATAGTAACTGCCTTTCATATCCTTTAAATCTCCCAAACCTGCCCAATATTTCGTAATAAATGCTTCTGCCACCATCGAGTACGTAAATGCAGAGATTGAACATTCTAGACAGCAAAAGGACACTTCTCTGTGATAATATCCACAGCCCTGTCAACTCTCTACCTGTCGCTGGATTCAAAACATTCTGCCTCTTAAAAAGGTCAAATAAAAAAACGAAAGCATTCCTTAACGGTTCATGAATGAAGGAGCAGAAAGGAAACACAGCGCCTTGTGAGCCCACACGGGCCACGCTTTACTCTGGGGGATGGACGTTCAGGTCAGACCCACAGCTGGGGGAGCCACGCACAGAACAAGCATCAACAGTAGGACCAGTTTCACCATGGAACCAACAGGTCCACCACTACATCAAACGGGGGGGGGGGGGGGGGGGGGGGTCACATGACACAAGGGAGCGGGAACGAGGAGAGAGTAGAGAGCGACCTGTGATGAAGCGTATTCTGATCAAGTGTATGAAACGTGTGTATGTGTGAAGAAATGGATGCAAATCCTCCAGACTTTGCCGGTTAAGTGTGTGTACATTTAAATTGTTCTGTCGGTAAATACGTCTGGCTCCTGGATAATGATGAGGAGGATGGTGGTGGTGGTGCTGAGGCTGTTGCCGGGGCGATGGGCGAGGGGATGGAGGGAGGGGTCTCCGGGGGGGGGGGGGGGGGGGGTCGTGTGCTGTCCTGTCGGGTCCGGGGATCACTTGTTGGGGGGTTTGTACGGCTCCAGGAGCTGCTTGGAGAAGGTGTTGACCTTCTCTGAGCCGCGCACCTCGTGGGGCAGGAGGGGCAGCTTCACTATGTGGAAGTCCTCGTACAGGTCCTCCATCTGCAGGGACAAACGGAGCTCAGTTAGGGTAGCCTTTAAGGTCGGGGAGCCCGGGGAGCCCGGGGAGCCGTTGGGGGGTTTCAGGTGCCTTGCCCGAGGGCACCTCATCCTTGGCTGAAGGCGTAGGAGAGCGCTGCTCAACTACTACTCACCCCCCCCCCCCCGTCCACATTTATGGTGTACCGGTCGGGATTCGAACCGGCCACCGGGCTAACCTCCTGCACTAGTCTCCTGGTCGTGTGACACGATGCATTTCTCTAGTCGCTGGGCTGCTTCTTGGCGTTGTCATGGGCCAAGAAAAAAAAGCCAAAAAAAAGTGATAATGGATGGACAATTTTCTGGCTCGCTTATGCTGATGAGTTGATTAAGCCGGAGCCCTAGTCTTATGACTGGAGATCTACAGTAATGCTCAAACGTAGGGCTAGTCTTATGACTGGAGATCTACAGTAATGCTCAAACGTAGGGCTAGTCTTATGACTGGAGATCTACAGTAATGCTCAAACGTAGGGCATAACTCAAACTAGCCCTACGTTTGGCAGGCTCCCCTACCCATTCCCGCGGTGGGGTAGCGGTGTTCCAATACTTAGGGAGCGCCTATTATCCCTTAAAACCATCCCTTGGCAGCTGGCCGGCTCGGTACCTCACTTGCAGCTAAGGGAGCATGACGAATTACCCAGGATACCATGCAAACTCAGGAAGCGGCAATTTGTGTAAAAAGCTATAAAAACTCTAAAATTACTATTAATACAGGCCATGTGGAAAATGCGCCGACTTTGGCTCAGCCTGGCTGCGCCCTCTTCCGCTACGTTTCTAAGATGGCTGCCGTTGAGTACGAAAAGTGTACGTCGATCCACACTTCGCGATTTGACCGTTTTGAGTACACCATCAGGGTCCTTTCAGTACACTTATTTACGCCCGATCTGAATCGGAACGCCCTACGTACTCAAACTTAGGCTAGTAAGTACGATAGTATGGATATTGGAACACGGCGCTAGTCTCCGGCTAAACAGCCAATTCCCTGGGTTGTGGAGATACGATATTCTGCCAGGCATCGTGTATCTTCTAAGCTTTAATTTATGACCACATTCCTGATCTGTAACACGGTGACCGATCAATCGAGCCAATAAAATCGATAAGGCGTGAATCCCATCCCAGCGGGCAGAGGGTCACCAGCGGGGACGGGACGTGGGTTTACCTGGTCCAGGTACTTGGACTGGATCTTGTGGCGCGCCTCACACATCTTGCAGGGCCGGTCTCCGTCGGGGAACACCAGCTGGTTGACGATGATGTTGTGCGTGTCGATCTGGCACTTGGCGAGCTCCTGGATCAGCCTCTCGGTCTCGTACAGAGACAGGAACTCTGCGATGCACACGCAGATGAAGGTGGTCTGCTCCTGGAGGAGGAGGGGGGGGGGCACGGGGCCTAGTTCAGCACAGTGCTTTGAGAACGGAGGGCATTTAAAGAGGC
>NC_079414.1:26814933-26842433 GCF_026213295.1 Gadus chalcogrammus | reverse complement strand
AAATAGGGCTTAGCATCGTGTAGCATCTTATCCTAGCTATCTCTGTTATATACGGGGAATGGGTTAAACTAGTGATGGTTAGTGCTAGGCAACATCCTTGCTGTACCACAGCGATTAATGGTTGTTTCTCTTTCTTCTGACAAATGTACTTATTGTAAGTCGCTTTGGATAAAAGCGCCTGCTAAATGCCCTCAATGTCAATGTAATTCAAATATTAAATGCATCGTTTAGACAAGAGCCCCCTGTTTTATTGTAGAGTTTAAAGGTTTTTCACTGTCAAGCAGAGGTCCGTTACTGACAGGAACACTATGAAACTATCAGAGCACGTCTACAGTTCTCACAACACGAACAGGAACAGGTCACGAAGCCTCAGCTCTTTGAGTCCATCTGTTCCACAAAGATCCTGAGGACTAGGAGCAGGAACCTAGAGGACTAGGAGCAGGAACCTAAACAGGAACCTGAAGAAGACCATCAGGAACCCGAAGATCATGAGAACTAAGCAGGAAGGAACCTGAAGATCCTGAGAACTAAGAGCAGGAACTTGAAGAAGAACCTAAAAGAAGAAGAGCAGGAACCTAAAGACCCTAATCACTCTGTCCGGGAACCTGAAGAAGACGCAGAGTCACGTCAGCTGGTTCATAGCTTTAGCTTTAATTAGCTCCGGTGCGACCTGGATCCAGGAGGAACCGGCTCCATCGGGGCTCCACTCAACGGGGTCACCAACCCAGATGAGTCCGCCACCTGACAGGCCGAGGACCAGATAACATCTAGACGTCATATCTGATCTCCACGTCCTCAATGAACCACATTCACGGAGGTCCACCACTCCACCATGTGATGAGGAGGAGGCGGCTCTCCTCGGACTTCCTCACCTGCACGTCGTCTTCCCCACGCCGCCCTTCCCGCCGACGAAGATCCATTTTAAGGACTTCTGCTCGATGATGTTCTTCAATGTCGGGTCCAGTGCTTCTATGTCGGGAGCGTCTTCGAATTCATCCTCCAGTGAAGCCGCCATCTTGTCTGTGTACGAGTCACGGACCAGTGTTGCCAGATTGGGACAGATTTCCAGCCCAATCTGGCAACATTGGTCACGGACTGTACCAAAACCCGGGGGTGGGTGACGAAGTGGACGGGCTCATAATGTGTTGACCGACCCGGTAACTCACTGCCGTTTACGTACGAGACGTTTTGAAATCTAGTTTGATAAAAAAATGAATGCATAAATAAATAATATTATACTGCTAAGAATAATGCTAGGAATAAAATCTTAAAAACAAGGTATGCATAGTGTTTATAATGGTAGAGTCCAGCCATGAATATCACAGATTACAGTAATGGTTTCATATTGGTAATTTGCTGGATGGATCTGAAATACCAGTAGGCCTGTTCTTCATACGACACCACCACCAGGCAACATGTTATCACGTTTTTTTTATTGTTGTTCTTAGTCTCCTGTTGAATAACTTCATAAAAAATGCTGTTGATGTTTACAATATCAAATGATCAGCCGAGTAATACATAGCGACATAATCCCATAATTATTGAAAATATCTTATTTTCTTAAGACTGAAGCAAAATCATTTATATGGTGTAGAAATCAAAGGGCATAGGTCCACCATGTACACATTAATGTTATATTCACATCATTACACCTTTCATAAATACATTATCTCAAAAACATAGTCCATACTAAGTTGCAATTCTCTGGGAAGTACATTTTGGCACAATTATTTCAAAAGAGAATGACACACTTTTCTACTTAAGTATAATATGTTATAAAATTAGGGATGGTGAAGATCTCACAAAATAAATCACAAGAATACCAAAGGCACTTAGGACATACTTTCCAGAAAGAAAGAGAAAGTGTAAGTGTAAGTGTAAGTGTAAGTGTAAGTGTAAGTGTAAGTGTGTGTCAGTTACCCAGTGATATTTCTTAGGATTTGGCTAGTTTCTACGGACCAATATGTGTACTCTGCCTCTGAAACTCCTCACAGTGAAAACAGCTGGTCATGTGACATTTCCTGTTGCTGGGCAGGTTGCGTGGGCAGTCTGGATGTGGACGGCTGTAATGGGCGCGATGGTTCAACACTTTCTCTTCCTCTCTCCTCCAGGAACTTGTCAAACTCTGAGAAGATTAGATTGATTAGAACACGTCTGTACTGGTGACACACACACACACACACACACACACACACACACACACACACACACACACACACACACACACACACACACACACACACACACACACACACACACACACACACACACACACACACACACTATAATTGACAACAATCAACGGATAAAACTCGACTTGCCTTCACTGGCAACCCCTTCAGAAACAGCAGCCTGATCTTGCTGCGAATCAAAACACGAACATGAACAGCGTTAGAGACCTATTGTGGGATTTGCGCAGTACTTTCTTTTGTAATTGCACTTCAAACGCCTGCCCGGACTGTGATGTCGTTTATGATGGCTGCTATGGATGATCTGGAACTGTTGTGTGCGTGTGTTCCGTACCACAAATTGCCTCTTTGAGTCCAAGTCTAAGACCAGAACGTGATGGTTTGATGACACACAGGTATCATAGCTCACCATGTCAGCAGATAACCACCGGTCAACATCACTCATCGGGGGATTCTGCTTTGCCGGCATCTAGGGGAAACAATGGCAAGGGGAGAAAGACTCCTTGATTTACAATCGGTCCGCTCAGACTACACATAATGCAGAACCCAATATGACCAATGACATATACATTGAGGGGATTCTGCTGACGCTTTTATCCAAAGCGACTTACAACCATTCTTGAAAACATTCACACACAGACGGGGGAGTCGACCACGCAGGGCGACAGCCAGCTGGTCAGGAGCAGTCAGGGTGAGGCGTCTCGCTCAGGGACACCTCGGCACTCAGCTAGGAGGAGCCGGGGATCGAACCAGCAACCTTCAGGTTACCAGCCGACCCACTCTGCCTCCTGAGCTACTGTTAATGACTTCACAGTGTTATTTAGTGTAACTACGGTACGCACCACGCCGGTCACCTGCAACCGGGTGTCCAGAGCCCCGGCCAATCCCTCGACAGCGCCTGGATCCTCGTAGCGAACACTGGACACACACACACCGACACACACACACACACAGACAGACAGACACACACACACAGACACACAGGTTAGACACTATACGGAGGTCTGGGTTGGACAGCATTTGTTTATTCCTGCAATCCGTGGGCAATTCAATTTTATTTGTATAGCCCTTAATCACAATAACTGACCATAGCCCCCCCCAGTGGGCAAGAAATAACTCCCTTAATCAGCAAAGAAGAAATCGGGAGAAGGAACGCAGAGTGGGGGGTCCCTCCTTCAGAGTGGGGGATCCCTCCTTCAGAGTGGGGGGATCCCTCCTTCAGAGTGGGGGGATCCCTCCTTTAGAGTAGGGGATCCCTCCTTCAGAGTGGGGGATCCCTCCTTCAGAGTGGGGGGGTCCCTCCTTCAGAGTGGGGGATCCCTCCTTCAGAGTGGGGGGATCCCTCCTTCAGAGTGGGGGATCCCTCCTTCAGAGTGGGGGGGTCCCTCCTTCAGAGTGGGGGGGGTCCCTCCTTCAGAGTGGGGGGATCCCTCCTTCAGAGTGGGGGGTCCCTCCTTCCAGGGATGGTCAACACCCACCTCTTCCTCTGCTCAGCCAATGAGCAGCCTCGTGTCTGCGCAAACATGTCAAACTCCTCCGCACCTGTAGGAGGGAGACAGCGGGATTGTTATGCAGGCCTTCTTCCTAAAGGGGGTGGTATCACGCCACCAGGTGTGAGTGGGATCAGCCTTAATATGCCGTTTGAAAATCTGCCTCTTCCTGTGTTTTAGTGACATCACAGGTGGGCGTGTCCACGTAGATGTACGCTGGACAGATCAGTCTACCAAACGGTCTCTTAACGCCTGATCGCACTCACACCTGGTGGCATGATTCACCCTTTAAGAAAGGGTACAGCTCAACAGATGTTAAAGCAGAAGTCACTCACTGTGGTTAGCGACCGCACTGTGGTTAGCCTGACTGCTGGCTGCTGATTGGCCGGTTGTGGCAGTAGCGGGGGTTGATTGGCCGGGAGCGGGGGCCACAGGGCTGAGGTCGATAGGACTGAGGACACTGGGGGGGTTCTGCTACAGAAAGGGCAGACAACGCAATGTATCATGTTCAAAATACAAGATGATGTATTTTGTGGAAAAGGAAACGTGATATTTCAAGAGAAAAAAGGTAAAATGATACATCGTGAATGAAGTGTGCATGGTTTTCTATTTTAATAAACGAGGTCAGGGGTATACTGTAATGCATGTGTCGATTTCTGCATTGAACAGTAACACCAACAATGCGTGCACATATGAGAGGAATGTCAACGGTTTTTACCTGCCCGGTGCTTTGTTGCTTATGGAGTCTCTCAAACCTGAAACACAATCGGAGAACGTCAAAATAGCACACCAAAATCAAAATGTATACGTCTGTATTCAAATGTAAATTCAAGAGAGATTTTGTGCAGACGGAGAGACAGAGACAGACAGACAGACAGACATACAGACGGAGAGACAGACGGAGAGACAGACAGACAGACAGACAGACAGACAGACGGAGAGACAGACAGACAGAGGTACGGGTCTGGTGGATCTGCTTTTAGACGGAGGGAGAGACAGACAGACAGACAGTCGGTCTGGTGGATCCGCCCACCTCTCATAGCGGATGAAGGCGTTGTTGAGCTCGTCGTTGATCACCAGCAGCTCTGCGATCAGCTCCTCGTCCAGCAGGCGAGGGATGAGCTCCACCACTCTGGTCTGCATGCTCTTACACACCGTGTACAGCTGCTGCTCAGAGCACGAGGGGGGGACGACACACTGGGGTCAACATCATGACCCTCATCATACCCCATGTATGTGTGTGTGTGTGTGTGTGTGTGTGTGTGTGTGTGTGTGTGTGTGTGTGTGTGTGTGTGTGTGTGTGTGTGTGTGTGTGTGTGTGTGTGTGTGTGTGTGTGTGTGTGTGTTCCATATCGGGATCACAGGACTTTGCAGATTTATAATCTATGTATATATGTGATGATACATAATTACAAAAAGGTCCTATATATACTGTATATACAAATGGACACGTTTTCTCTACAATTGTGTATACACATTGCACCAGAGGATGGTCCAGTGTGTACACATTCACTAGAGGCGGACCGTGGGAGTGTGTGTGGAGGACGGCTGGTTTGAACAGCCTCACCTGGCGGAGTCTGATTGGACTCTGCGCCTGGGTGAGGCTGCACACCTGCTGCTCGTTGGGTGACCAGCAGTCACCACACGCACTCTTGCTATGTCAGGGTCGCAGAATTGTACCCAAAGATGTGGTCACCGGCCAAGAAGGTTTAGGAACCGCTCTAGTGAGTGGGTGAGTGGCAGCAGCTGAGGGCCTATGAGGAACAGCTCCTGAGAACCCGTACTGACCTGTATGAGCTCGGTGTCGTCAGACTGGGCGTGGCCGGGCGACAGCTCGTTGAGCATCTCAGACATGACCCGGAGGTTCCCCTTCACCAGAGACACCTCGCCACGCAGCTTCTGCTCCTGGCGAACGAAGGGTTAACAACAGGTTAACAGACAGCGACAGCAAGGGTGTTCATGCAGGAATACCAACGACAGGACTTGGAAATTAAAACTTGGAGTTTAAAAAGGTTTTTAAATTGAATTTCAAAGTATTAGAAAGTATATAAATCTAAGTATATAAAGACTACTCAAGTATTTCATTATACATTTATCTATTTCCCTACAAGTCATTCCTAGTGCGGGACATTGGTGTACTACAGTACACACACAACAATAAGTAAACAACTGAAACAGGAATGAATAAATAAATAGGCTGCACAAAAATAGGAGAGCGAGGCACAGCTTTGAGAACCAGGGGGACTGAGTGTTGAGCTCTGATGAAAGGTGAGTCAGGGTTTGAATAATTCAACGGAGGCTGCATTGTGGATGGCCGGAGGGTGGGGGGGTCCAGTGGGTCCACGCACAGGGCGGGCTCTGTCCATTAAGACAGGGAGGGGGGGGGGGGAGGAGGAGTACAGTACAGTGCGGTACGCATATGGTACGAGTTCTGCTCACACTGGAGCTATCCAGGACCTTGCTAGAGACTCTGAATAGGACTCGTTACAGAAGACAAAGACGGGGGAAATGACCGTGCTTGTGGATCTGAAAATCGGAACCCAACAAACAGCGACAAACAAACTCATGCTTAACGTATCCATGAACCAGACATGAAGAACAGCCAGGGCCACCACCACTGCTGTACTCACCCCAATGCCTTTGGATTCAAGATCATATTGTAGACCCGCTGTCAGTAGAACGCCCAGCACTAAGCCATGGTTATTAGAGGACTAAGGGCTCTAGAACAGCCGGCACTAAGGGCTCTAGAACAGCCAGCACTAAGGGCTCTAGAACAGCCAGCACTAAGGGCTCTAGAACAGCCAGCACTAAGAACAGCCAGCACTAAGGGCTCTAGACCAGCATTAAGCCCTGTGGAGGGAGGGCTCTAGACCAGCATTAAGGCATGTGGAGGGAGGGCTCGGTGGCAGTACCTGTTCAGCAGAGAGGTTGACGGGCCACTCAGACGTGTCGGGCAGGGGCGGGGCGTTCAGGGCGGGGACGTAGGCCTGCTGCTCAGATCGCCGCGGCGGTTCGACCACTAGGGGCGTTTCCGGGGAAACGTTTTCCGGAATGCTCTGTGGAGACGAGGACGTTGCATCGGTGAGGTTCAAGTGAGGACGAACTCATCAGCTGCTTCAGATTCCTTTTGTAGTTATTATAAATGGATGTCGTTAGCCTCGTAGCATAATCTCCTGAGCCGTATGTTAAGGTTCTTCTTGTATTTAGCGTCAGAAAGAGTCAGATAGGTGACTCAGGCAGAGAGTGATTATTGAATATCAATTATGCTATTAGTCTTATGATATCAAGTATGCTATAAGGCTAACGATATCAATCATGCTATGAGGCTGACGATATCATTTATGTTATTAGGCTAACGATATCAGTTATGCTACGAGGCTTATGCTATCAGGCTAACAATATAAATGATGCTATGAGGCTAACGATATCAGTTGTGCTATTAGGCTAACCATATCAGTTATGCTACGAGGCTTATGCTATGCGGCTAATGATATCAATTATGCTACGAGGCTTATGCTATGAGGCTAATGATATCAATTATGCTACGAGGCTGACGATAAGTTGGCATTGAGACAGGTGCCTGCCTCACCCTGCTGGGGGTGTGTATCGGCGACAGGGCGTCCAGGTCCGTCATGGGGAACTCCAGGCCGCGCCTCCTCAGGTCCTCGTACACCAAGACCACCCCCGACAGGGAGGGGGAGCTGCGGAAGGCATCGGCCCACGACTGACACACACACACACACACACACACACACACACACACACACACACACACACACACACACACACACACACACACACACACACACACACACACACACACACACACACACACACACACACGTTATTATACGAGATTTCGGTCCCGACAATTGGTTTACTGAATTAAATTGAATAAAATGTATTCAATTTAGTAGTCTCAAAGGGCTTAACAGGCCAAATATGTATGAGACCCCCCTGACCAAAGCCCCCACAATGCCAAGAACAAACTCCCTTAAATCAGCAAGGACGAAATCCTGAATTAAAGAAAAAAGTTGAGTCAGAGTGAAAATGCAGCTTGTGGAAGCTAGTCTCTCTCTAGCCGTCATGGCGGTCAGCGCCCCACAGGTCGTCGGTCAACGCCCCCAGGTCGGCGGTCAGCGCCCCACAGGTCGTCGGTCAACGCCCCCAGGTCGTCGGTCAACGCCCCCAGGTCGGCGGTCAGCGCCCCACAGGTCGATGGACCCCCACCTGTATGAGGCTGAGGACCCGGTCCGTTAGCGCGGTGGGGGGGTTGTACTTGGGCAGGATGGCCCGGACGAGCACCCCCTCGATGAAGTCCTGGGCGGCGATCAGAGCGTGGAACCGCCGCCCACAGTTCTTCACGCAGGCTTCCAGAACCTGAGGGGAACAGGGACACGATAGAACCCAAGTGGTAAACGGACTGCATAGGCGGGTTTCAGATCAAGCATGCGTTGCGTTGCCTCGCATAACATAATACTTGACGTGTTGCTGACTAGTTCCGGCGGATGTTGTCAAAACTCATGCATGCATGCGCGCAAATGCAGACGATCTGAAACTCGCCTATTTATACCGCACTTTTCTAACATTCACCCATTCATCATGCACACATTCACCCACCGACGGCGGTGTCAACCACGCAGGGCGACAGCCAGCTCGTCAGGAGCAGTCAGGGGGAGGTGCCTTGCTCAGGGACACCTCGACACTCGGGTGGGAGCTGGGAGGAGCCGGGGATCGAACCAGCAACCTTCAGGTTACCAGCCGACCCGCTCGACCTCCTGAGCCCAATGCGTCCAACATACACCCCTATATCCAAACTAAAGGAGAAGATCAAACTAAGTCCAGGCCTGAACTTCCCATAACAGATGACTAATCATCAGATATCCCAGACCCCTCCTCAGTGACACTTCCTCTAGAGAGAGGTGGCGTCTATCTCAGGACTTCCTGATTGGTTAAACATACACCAGCCTTTGGGGTTCAATAAAAACCTACATGCAACCATAAACGGTTGAGTATAGCATTACAATAGGGGTGTGGGTAAGGTTGGGGGTTAGTGGGTTAGGATTAGGATTAGGGTTAACCCTAACCATTTTAAATAATGCATACATTAATTCCTTTAGGTAACCCGATTGAACACCATGACCTTAGTGAACCTGAACACCATCAGTAAACTCGGAGCGAAACATAAGTTACCTGTTAGTTAATGCTTATTATGGCATTAACTAACAGGTCATTTATGGTTAATAAATGGTTAATTCATGTACCCAAATAGAAAAACTGCCATTTTGCAAAATACGCATACACCTCTTGAGATAGGCTGCAAGAATTGACGTTCGAATTTCAATTGAGTTGTTTGGTAGAAAGTTTGATCCAAAGTGCCTCACAGGTTCTTCAGCTGTTGAGAGGATCATTTGAGATGGATCTGTTCCAGGAGGTTCTTGGTTCATGCGGACTGTCTGTCGATGTTTTCACTTGTTGATGAACCCTGACTAGAGCTGTTCTGATACCGCTACCAGTATCGGATATACCGCCGATACTGACTAAAATGCAGTATCGTTATCGGCGAGTTCGCAAGTCTATGTGCCGATCCGATAGCATCACGTAACTCCTTTACTAAACAGGCAGAGAACTTTTGACAAAAGTTCTTTTGTCAAAAGTAAGTGAACCGACTTTACATCGCTGTCATCGTAAGAGAACCCTTCGATAAGAAAAACAGCTATTAGTAGTTACAATGCTAGATGCTGCATCGGTATATACACTCGGTATCCACCGATACTCAAGTTCAGGAATCGGAAAGGAAAAAACAGTATTGGTACATCTCTAACCATGACCTGGTCTTCATGAAGGCTTGTTTACCGTCAGAGTGAGCATGACCTCCTGGAAGTTGTTGTTGGCCACCACCCTCTTCTTGATGGCTTTCACTGCGTCTCTGGGCCTGGGAGGGCAGAACGTCAGAGGCCTAATGACTGCCATGATGGTCATCAGAACCGGATGATATCATTAACTATCTCTTCAAAGCAGAATCTCTTCTAGAACAGTGTGTGATAGATAATACCTGTTTCCTGTAACTCCTTTTAAACTCTTTACTATTTCACAGAAAAGTTGTGATTGTCATCCTTCAGAAAGTATCATGAACTATCATGAATGAAGTATCCTTATCCTAGCTGTCTTTATTGTATACGGGAATGGGTTAACCTAGTGAGTGTTAGTGCTTGGCAATTGGGTCAAAGAACATCCTTACTGCACCGACAGAGATATATTGTTGTTTCTCTTTCTGCTGACAAATGTACTTATTGTTACACTATGGATAAAAGCGTCTGCTAAACTCCCCTAATTGAAAATGTAAATGTGAGTTTAGATCTCCATTATTGTCATTAGGGTTGCCGCGGTGTGGACATTTTCACACCGAGTAATACGCTTGTGTCAACACCGGTATTACCGAGTATAAACGGTATTAACTTTGAAACTAGGTCAACCGCCATCTTCTCCGTCAACTCTCCTCTCACACTCGGTGACAGCGGCTGGCAGCGCGCCAATTTAATATAATTTTATATATCATAATTTCACCGCCAAAAGCTCTGTGCCCCTCCAGATGGCCGTAGCGCGGGGAGCTCACGTAGGGATTGGGCTTCGCGGGGTTTGTTTACCGGCGTTGCTATGGTTACCGGTCTTGTAAGGAAGCACGTCAATTCTCGGCGCGGCAATTCTCCCACACAGAGCAGAACTGTGGCCTATTCTACACATTTTAATTTTCTTAATTATAATTATATTATTCATTTTTACGGAATTTGTTTTTTATTACTGAAAAAAAACACTCGGTGTTGCCGGTGTGCAACACCGAGTAACCGGTAATACCGTATACCGCGGCAACCCTAATTGTCATTATACAAAATGTCGGTCCTGACAGGAACAATCACACACAGAGAGGTGTAACTAAGCCCGTCCTATCACAGAGAGATTTAACTAAGCCCGTCCTATCACAGAGAGGTTTAACTAAGCCCGTCCCATCACAGAGAGGTGCAACTAAGCCCGTCCCATCACAGAGAGGTGTAACTAAGCCCATCCTATCACAGAGAGGTTTAACTAAGCCCGTCCTATCACAGAGAGGTTTAACTAAGCCCGTCCTATCACAGAGAGGTGTAACTAAGCCCGTCCCATCACAGAGAGCTGTCAGGTGATCACGCACCCGTCGTCGGTCTCGTTGATGATGTCACAGATCTCCATGTTGAGGCCCCAGTCCTCAGCTCTCAGCACAGCGCTGGTGGCCCTCTCTGTCAACGAGGGAACAACACGGAGACTTTACGTTAGAACCACGGAACGACCACCAGGGGAACAACACGGAGACTTTACATTAGTACCACGGAACGACCACCAGGGAAACAACACAGAGACTTTACATTAGTACCACGGAACGACCACCAGGGGAACAACACGGAGACTTTACATTAGTACCACGGAACAACCACCGGGGAACAACACAGAGACTTTACATTAGTACCACGGAACAACCACCGGGGAACAACACAGAGACTTTACATTAGTACCACGGAACAACCACCGGGGAACAACACAGAGACTTTACATTAGTACCACGGAACGACCACCAGGAGAACAACACAGAGACTTTACATTAGTACCACGGAACGACCACTCCTTGCCTCCCTCTCTCCCCTGCCTCCCCTAACTCCCTCTCTCCCCCCTACTGCCCCTAATTCTAACTCCCTCTCTCCCCCCTGCCTCCCCTAATCCTAACTCCCTCTCTCCCCCCTGCCTCCCCTAATCCTAACTCCCTCTCTCCCCCGCTCCCCTCTCTCCCCTGCCTCCCATAAGTGCAACTCTAACTCCCTCTCTCTCTCTCTCCCTCCTAACTCTACCTCTACCTCACTCCCTGCCTGCCACTCTCCCTATCTCTCTCTCTCTCTCTCTCGCTCGTCGCCTCCCTCTCCGTTAACTCCAACTCTGATTGCCTGCCTCCCCTAACTACCTCCCTGCCTCCCTCCTCCCTCCCTCTCTCTCGTCGCCCCGGTCTCCCATAACTCCAACTCTAATTCCCTGCCTCCCCTAACTCTTAGTCTACCTCCCTGCCTCCCTCCTCCCTCTCCCCTCATGTGACAGTCAGCTGCTCTGAGCATCCATGATCGCAGCGTGAGAAACAATCAGCGGATCAGACGGGAGAGGCGAGCGGGGGTCTGGGGGAGAAACGCGTCGTTCAGACGCTCCACGCATCAACATGTAGGTTCATACTGTCACACGGTCACACCTCACTCAATAATCCTCATTCTAGAACACAACACACCCGTCCAGCTATAAGAATCAAGAAGTAGCTTAAAACGTACACTATAGTTCTCTTGAGAAGCTTAAATGGCCCTTTTCATTTGTCAGAGGGGTTGGAGGTTAGGCCTCCAAAACAAGGCAAAGAAGCAGCCGATGTAAACATTGGGAAATGTTTGATTAGCGTCATCGACCCGATGCGCAGCGAAAAGAGCCGAACGAGGAAACGCAGTCCTATTGGTGCAGATAATAGTCTCAGATTGTGTTTAGCCCTCTGCCAACATCAATTACATTACATTCTTAACATGAGGATGAACATACTTAAGCATACGGGCTGTAACAGACGTTTGCAAGATCCGAACCCTGCACGTTAAACCCTAGAAATTAAAGAAGGGGATGCGACCCAAGAACGAACCTCCCTCCTCTACATGCAGACTTACCGATTCTCTGACCGACCGGAGTGGAGAACGGGCTCCCCAGAAGGTACTCCATGGTGTCCCCGAGTGAAAACATCTTAAGGAACGAGCAGGAACCATGCAAAGAACGGCTGGACCGGGAGTTGATCGGAGACCAGCAGGTTTGAGTTCCTCTTTCTGGGGCTGCGACGCGCTGCGTCACGTGAGGGAGTGAGGAAACAACCGAGATTAGGTCCATAAAGCTTATTAACACAACCTTTAACACCTTGATAGATTATCGATGCCTCAGAAAGTACAACAAAAATAAACGTTGCATGTTTGGAGTCTGGACAAGTTGATATGACCAAATTTGTTAATTAATTAGGTAATAATATTTAACATAAAGAAATAAAAGGTCAAGGCCTGCACCTTATGAACTGAATTAGAATATCATTTCATGAAACAGTTAAATATGTGCATTTGGTATTATTTGCAGAACCATTTCAGAGTGTATAACTTTTAACGGCTTATTATGCTGTCGTCTGCAGTGCCTTGTCCTCACCAGTAGATGGCAGCAGAGAAGCAAAAAGTATTTACCGTATGTATTTATTTAACATAACCAAATAAAAGGCATAGGCCTGCACCATATGAGATAAATTCGAATATAATTCCATGAACAGTTAAATATGTGCATTTGGTATTGTTTGCAGGACCATTTCAAAATATCTAACTTTTAAGCTGGTAGGTCTTATATGTTGTTGTCGGCAACGCCTTGTTCCCACCGCTAGACGGCAGCAGAGCAGCGCAATGTGCTCTCTACTGTGCCGTAACCTTCAATATTTGGTTACAGCTATCTCTTTGGTTACACGCTCAGTTCCCGATCGTTTGAAAAACGAATTTGAATGAGTGGACTGCGAGGGATAATGTTGTATGTGTAGCTAGTCTATATGGGCCAATGAGTGATTTATGGCTTGTGATGATAGGCAACAGACCGGTGGGCATTGTGACAATGCTTTAATTGAACAGTTAGTTTTAAAAAAGGTTTTACATTCAATCATTTTAAATTGGTTCTAAGATGATTTTATGTTCTTAAACAAATTCACAGATGTTTCAGTTTTTGCCTTACAGGCTACCATGGTTTTAAAATATATGAAGGTTGCATCAAAATTGGAACAAGAAGAAATGTCCTGATAAAATCAGTCGTTAGTATCTATTATCAATTTTTCCCAGGCTGTACAATCTGGCTGAACATACCAGGGTACCTTCAAAACACACACATTATCACATTGTCACATTTTAGCCGCTGCTAACGACACACACACACACACACACACACACACACACACACACACACACACACACACACACACACACACACACACACACACACACACACACACACACACACACACGCACGAACACACACACACACACACACACACACACACACACACACACACACACACACACACACACACACACACACACACACACACACACACACACACACAAAATAAACGCTACAAATGCAAGCTAATAATTTTAATCATAATGCCTAATCCTTTTTTGGACCAAACCTAGTTAATTGTTTGTGTGTGTGTGTGTGTGTGTGTGTGTGTGTGTGTGTGTGTGTGTGTGTGTGTGTGTGTGTGTGTGTGTGTGTGTGTGTGTGTGTGTGTGTGTGTGTGTGTGTGTGTGCGCGCGCGCGCGTTCGTGCGCGTGCGCGTGGTTGTAAATGGTTCCCTCCCACTCTCGCCTCTCTCTGCAGATGAGAGGCGAGGAGGAGGGAGGGAGCCAAAGCAGGAAGGAAGGAAGGAAGGAAGGAGGGCAGAAGGAAAGGAAAGGGAGCCAGGCTGTGAATGCTAACAAGCCGTCGTGGTCGCGTAGCTCTAGAGGTGGAGAAATCCACAAGAAATCCAGCTATGGAGAACAACGACGACCACTATTAACACCTACTATGCGCCAGTGCAGTGATCGCCCACTGCGCACCGAACCACCGGCCGTCTGAACGCTGCAGAAACCCTCTTTTTACGCGGAGTGAAATGCGTCGCGGCTGCAGGGGACTGAGCTTCTGACAATGGAGATTGAAAATATCGTGGCCAACACGGTTCTCCTCAAGGCCAGAGAAGGTAAGTGTCCTGATCCACTGGACGAAAGAGGTTTTTTTCTCTCTCTCTCTCTCTCTTTGTACCGCGGGGAGGATCCGGAGATGATCCGGAGGTGATCCGGGCCAAGGCTGTGCTGCGCCCGGCCGGACTGCGCCTCTGTGCTTTCCCCTCCGGTCCTCCACGGTTCCCCTACGCAGTGTTTTTCCTCCTCCCGGAAAACACCGAGCCGATGTCCGTACTGGAAGCCAGCTGTTTGTTGCCCAGTTCCCCCTATAAAGGGTGGCTTCAGGGCTGGATTGACAGGCCTGGTCCGGGTGAACTGGTCCAAGATCCGAGTTATGTCATCAAGACGAGCGATTATTCTCCTCAGGAGGGAAGCTTTGGGTGGCTTTTTAGAATACAGGCTTATGATGGCACTCCAGGCAGTGTCCATTATCCAGGATGAGATCAGAACAGGCCGACAGGGTGATCCAGGCCTCCTCCTCCTCCGGTATGGGGGAGAGCTGCTTTACCTGTCGTCTCTCCTCTGCATTGTTAACCATAATGAAGTGCGTAATTCCTGCCGTGCAGAGCGCCATAGGACACCCGTTTGACGCAGAAATATTAATTCCACTGCATTGACATCTGGAGAGCGGACGAGAACCTCGTCCCTGACGACTGGTCTCTCACCGTTTAGGGTTTGATGATGAGCGGTTGAATCTGGGGAGCGGGTGGTGGGCCTTTCAGCCCCGCCGGACCCTGCGTCCCCTACCTGGGTACCGGTTCCACTGGACCCGGGGGTTCTGTACAAACGGAGGTCTGTGTCTTTAAACACCGATGAATTTCACTGTGATAATGATGCATGAATCGGGGGAAAGGCCATGCAGAGACCCTTTAGTGGGGGTGAGGGGGGTGAATCCATCCTCATCAGACGGAACCAGGAGATGTCGACTCGGCTGTGATTAAAGGTGAACCATGCCGCTTTTATTCTCTCCAAACGGGAGTGTGACTATGAGGCGTTGGGCCCCCTGAACCATGAGGCTGTAGGTCTCAACGGTACTGGTTCCAGTGGTGTTGGCGATGGTTCACTTTACTGGACAACAATGCATTTAGAATGGGCTGCATAAGCTGACGATCATGTGTTCACAACGTTCACGTTGCAGGAGGAGGGGGTGTCGCCTCACAGCCCGGGCCTTCCTGTCTCAGAGGCTGTGGTTAAGACCTAAACCCAACGAGTGAGCTACATGTTATATACTTGACTTGTAAGGCAAGGTATTTGCTAGAATAGATGGTGGGGTTGATGGTGCATCGATGAATAATGTGCTTTAAGTAGGCCTGTTACTTTAGCTACGAAGGTAAGCAAAATAGTTTATTTCTTTCAAATGCTGAACAAATATCTTCAATCGGTTGTTCAGTAAAGTCACTTCCAGAGCTGCGGTGAACTACTGTTGCTATCAGGATTTCCTATTCAAATGCAATGCAAACGCTGCATGACAGTTTGACAGTGTGTGATGTTATCTCATCGCCCTGAGACACTTTGGTTCTGCACCAGAGGGGTCACCCAAGAGCTGAAACCCCTCTGACACTACAGAGAAGACCTGTAGACCTCACCTCCCCCACAGGCTCGGCGCAACCGCAGGTCGACGTGCAGCAGAGCTCTACCCATTACCTGTTGACTGTGGTCGCGACAGCTCTATATAACCACACTCGGTCAATCTCCGCATGCTGTTACAGTAGTTGAACTGAACGTGTCATTTCCTAGTTTCAGCTCTCATAGGACAGCAGTCGTTGTTGTAATGCTTCACATGGTTGTTCAAACTAGAGTACCTTTCATGGGAGGGATTGTGGCTGTTCTGCTCTGCGTTTAGCCTGTTGAAGCAAATATCTCTGCGCTTGATTTTTCTAGGATGAAAGATGATCTATGTTTTCTGGGTGTTTTTTATTGGAATGCAATATAAAGTAATGATAGTAATAATGCATAATATTGATTTCAGTGGTAAGTCACTACGTAGGCTCCCCAAAAGTAACCCCAAAACCAATAACTACCCAGAATTATGTTTAATAAAATCTTATCTAATAGGAAGGTCTACAATATATATATATAAATAATACTTTGTCAAACAAAGATAACTTCAATAACTCGAAAATGGATGGAAGGAAATTAATTGAAAGGGAATCCCTAGAATAACAACAGGGCTTCATATAAACTCTGAGTGCCTAATGAATAAAGCCTACCTAAAATTAAAACCATGTTGACACAACAATATGTTATCCTGGTTGTGCAACAGCCCGATATGAAAACTGTTTTAACTTACTTGACTACTAGAGCGGTACCCTCGTGCTGTTTCCCCCACATTCTCCTGCTGTTAGAGGGTCAACGTTTCCTACCATGCCGAGGTGTACTGGTATAATAAAATGGGTGTTATTGGGATAATCTAGATCAGAACCTAGCATACAAGTCAAGCATTGAATTACAATAACGTTCGTGGCGTTTAGCAGACGCTTTTATCCAAAGCGACTTACAATAAGTACATTTGTCAGGAGAAAGAGAAACAACATTATATCTCTGTGGGTACAGTAAGGATGTTCATAGAACTGAGTGCCAAGCACTAACCATCACTAGGTTAACCCATTCCCTGTACACAGCAGAGATGGCTAGGCTAAGATGCTACACAATGCTAAGTACTATCTTTAAGTGCCAGGACTTATTGGCTTTAATATACGGTCAACCTTTGTTGGTGTCAGCCCTAAACCAATACAGGGTGGATGTGGTTGGCTACCACCACCTCCCACCTACAGCTCTACCCAGAGCCTGCTCCACCACCTCCCACCTCCACCCTACCCAGAGCCTGCTCCACCACCTCCCACCTACAGCTCTACCCAGAGCCTGCTCCACCTCCTCCCTCCTCCACCCTACCTAGAGCCTGCTCCACCTCCTCCCTCCTCCACCCTACCTAGAGCCTGCTCCACCTCCTCCCTCCTCCACCCTACCTAGAGCCTGCTCCACCTCCTCCCTCCTCCACCCTACCTAGAGCCTGCTCCACCTCCTCCCTCCTCCACCCTACCTAGAGCCTGCTCCACCTCCTCCCTCCTCCACCCTACCTAGAGCCTGCTCCACCTCCTCCCTCCTCCACCCTACCTAGAGCCTGCTCCACCTCCTCCCTCCTCCACCCTACCCAGAGCCTGCTCCACCTCCTCCCTCCTCCACCCTACCTAGAGCCTGCTCCTCCTCCTCCCTCCTCCACCCTACCCAGAGCCTGCTCCACCTCCTCCCTCCTCCACCCTACCTAGAGCCTGCTCCACCTCCTCCCTCCTCCACCCTACCCAGAGCCTGCTCCACCTCCTCCCTCCGCCACCCTACCTAGAGCCTGCTCCACCTCCTCCCTCCTCCACCCTACCTAGAGCCTGCTCCTCTCCTAAAACCTCCTCCCTCCTCCACCCTACCCAGAGCCTGCTCCACCTCCTCCCTCCTCCACCCTACCTAGAGCCTGCTCCACCTCCTCCCTCCTCCACCCTACCTAGAGCCTGCTCCACCTCCTCCCTCCTCCACCCTACCTAGAGCCTGCTCCTCTCCTAAAACCTCCTCCCTCCTCCACCCTCCACTCCTCCACCACCGAGCTCTTGTGCTTTCCCAGCACCTCCTTCCCTCCTCCCTCCTCCCTCCTCCACCCTAACCCTGCTCCTTCACGGAGCTCGTGTCCTCTCCTAACACCTCCTCCCTCCCTCCCTCCTCCTCCCTCCCCTCCCCTCCTCCTCCCCCCCCTGCCGTGGCGGTCAGAGTGACGTGGGCTGGCGGAGGTTTATGAGTCCTGCGGTCGGCGCAGGGCTCACTGTCGTTGTCGTCACTCCGGGTGTTTCCCCCCGGCGGCGCTCCTGAACCGCGACCGCGGCGGATCCCCCTGATGTGGTCGGCGTTACACGGCCGTAACGGCCGCCGCCGGCCGCGCCGCTGCGTCACAGAGCCCCGCGTAACGCCTCACCTAAACACCGACGGGAACGGCGGTTAGCGGGTAACTGCTAGTTTACTGCGACGTCCGCTAGCTGACTCACCTTGCTGAGTTGGCAGTTCAGCTTTTTATTTAATTGTTGTTTAATTTGAGCGTCGTTTGTTCGAGAAGGCGGTTGCTTTTGTGTCAAATAAGTTTCAGCCATTTTGAATACCCTTCAACATGTTTCTATATTTCGTTTCAGACGAATGTCATCTTTAGAAAATGGAAAAGAATAGAAAATAAACTCATGTTTTTTGTAAGGGTATTATGTTCGCACTTATTGTATGTTGTACGTCTTGTAGCGTCTTATCCTAACTATCTCTGTTGTATACGGGAGTGGGTTAACCTAGTGATTGTTAATGCTTGGCACGTGGTTCTATGAACATCCTTACTGTACCGACAGATATATTGTTGTTTCTTTCTTCTGACAAATGTAGGCTACTTATTGTAAATCGCTTTGGATAAAAGCTTCTGCTAAACGCCCTCAATGTAATTGAGTTAATATTTAGGTGGTGTTTTTTCTCCCTGCTACAGTAGACCACGTCTCTTTGATCAGTCAACGACCTCTTCCCCGTCAGTGTAACGGTTTCACCACTGGTCCGGGATCTGTTTGACTCAGTGGGGACACTGGTCCAGGATCTGTTTGACTCAGTGGGGACACTGGTCCAGGATCTGTATGACTCAGTGGGGACACTGGTCCGGCATCTGTATGACTAAGTGGGGTCGACCACTGCGCTGGAAGTCTTTAAATGATGCCACGCTTGTCTTAAAGCGATGAATGACACACTATTTAAACTTAAATTGTGTCTTACCAGTTTTAGTTTTTATATCCTCTCCCACCTTAGTTTCAGAGGGAATACACGTAATGTACATTATATACACCGTGTAAGTACACAAAGTATAGACTCAGTTTATACACAGTATATGCATTATATATGTTCAATATTCCACCTCTTTGCCTCCTTACCTCCATAGCTTATTGAGAGCAGAGTTATGTCAGATTAGTCTTGTTAACACGTTAGGGTTAACAAGACACCCCCCCCCCCCCCCGAGTGCCACAAAATGTCCACGTCCATGTCCTATAGTAGTGAAATTACCCATTAAAGATCAATATCCTCGATGGAATAGTGTGAAATGTTGTCTAGTCTTTAGACCGAGACTGAACAGGAGAAACGGGTCCTATTTCAAGGAGCCGTTTAGTTTCACAACATTTCCTACCCTTTATAATTAGTATAGTCGTAAGAACACATTTATAAAGCTTTTGAAGTCATACTTTGCTGCATGGAGATACGTCTCACCAGAACGCAGTTTATTGTATTTATTTTGTAGATAACAATATATCTCTGTCGGTGCAGTAAGGATGTCCATCACCAGGTTAACCCATTCCCTGTATACAACACAGATAGATGCTACAAGATGCTACACGATGCTATCGTGTAGCATGGACTATTAAGCTATTTACGCTCCGAGGCGGATCGGGTACGCCTGAGGCCAGCTGAGGATCCGGTCCGTCTCAGGATCCGCTCCATCTCAGGATCCGCTCCATCTCAGGATCCTGAGCTCAGGATCAGCTCAGCTCAACGCTCTTAAAACTGTAATCGAAACGCAGATCTACACGGAGTCGTTTGACGGGAAAGCATGGAGTGGTTTGACTGGCCAACAAGGCCTGGTTATACTGGCCAGCATAGTGGTTCGACTGGCCAGCAGGGAGTCGTTTGACTGGGCGGCACTGTGGTTTGAATGGTCAACAGGTCGTGGTTCGCCTGGCAAACACACGGTGGTGTGACTGGCCAGCACAGAGTGGTTTGAATGGCCAGTAGGGCCTGGTTTGACTGGGCCAACATGGTGGTTTGACTGGCCTGCAGGGCCAGGTTTGACTGGGAAGAACGGATTGGTTTGACTGGTCAGCACGGCTAATGAAGATGGCTGAAGTGAGCGCCTTGTAGCCAAACATTCGGCCTCCTATTTACTTAATAAGTTGTTTTCATGTCTGTCGGGTCGGTCTACGGTCTCATCTATCTCTACTTCTGTTGGTAAACACGTGTTGGACGGAAATACCTTGATTTCCAAGATTGTCCCTTTATTGCATTACTGACGGTTAGAGACGTCCGTCCTTCTGTCCACTCCACCGGCCCTCCAGGCAGCCTTCCTTCACTGGTCAGCTGATCGACGAAACAAATACACAGAGAGGACAGGAGGTGAGGGCGCAACTACTTTACATGTTAGCTTAGCATTGAGCACGGAGGGACTGACACTATAGCTTAGGAAGCTGTGTTTAGCTGAACCATAACCGTACTGTCTTGTCTATGGTTAAAGGAAACGGTTTAGGTAAATGTGCCTTTTACCGTAAACAGAATGTTTTGTAAAAAAACTGCTTAATTTGTTAATTCTGGTTCATATTCTCGAGTCCCTAACTTGATCACTTGCCTGATATATACTGTCTATCTTTATCGAGATATGGATAGATATAGCTATAGATATAGTTAGATAAGCTATAAAGATAGGTAGATAGATTATTGAGATTACAAAAGATTACTGCTACAAGTCGATTTACTCAATGGTAAAATCTAGAGAACTCCTCATCCATGTAGGTTAATATTTGCGATAATTGACGACAGCAGAACCACTTCATATAGATGATCCGAACTCTGGAACCACACCAGTACCTTCCAGGCAGGCCGGGAGGATCTTCTTCAGTACACGCAGTTTCACCAGCGTTGCTTTTAACCATGAATCAAAAAATAATTCACTGGGTCGTTGTCGGGATTCATATGACGTATACGCAGTTCACACGACCACATATTACGAGCTGACTCAGCTTTACTTTGAGAATGACCACATGGAGGGACCATCTTGAAATGTTGGCATTATTTTTTATTTAATAGAGTACAGAGAAACGACTCACTCCCTGCTTTAAGCAGAGTGGCGATCAAACGAGGATGGATGTTTACATTGGGGCCCTGGTCTTCCGAGATGATTCCATCCCTCCTGTGACTCCCCCAGCCTCACACGGTCTAATGTGTCTTCTTTATGACCTAGTGTCCTTTGTTTATCTGCCTTCCTAGTGTTTCTCTTTCTCTCTCAACGGACGGACGTGCGTGTGTGTGTGTGTGTGTGTGTGTGTGTGTGTCAAAAGTGAAGATACATCCACAATATGTACGCGGCCTTATTGTACTGACGGGGATATATTGTTTCTCTTGCTTCTGACGACAATAATTAACGCCCACATCTTTTGTGTGTCTGAGGTTGTGTGTGTGCGAAGGCCTGAGGAAGGGGTCGGGGTGGGGGGGGGGAGGGGGGTGTTAGGATAAGTCAGGGGACATGAGAATGAAACGGGGGTGGAAGTGTGTGCAGTCTTGCTTGATATTTACACATTCTCCCTCCCTCCCTCTCTCTCCCCTCTCTCTCTCGCCCGGCGCGGCTGATGTGTGTGTGTGTGTGTAGCAGTGTGTGGATCTACAGTTGAAATACCTTATGCAAACACCGGGCCCGGTCTCTGAATAGGCAGCCGGCGTACGAGGGCCTAATGCGTTCCCTTATCAGGGACTACTCCGGCTCTGCAGCGCCGGCCTGCGACTGCAGTCGTTGGCCCGTGTGTCGAGCTCCGGCTCCTTTGTGCCCGAGCTGCAGCGGGGCCTGAACTGTGGCTGACCTCGGGTTTCCTACTATTAGACCGAGTGCGTCACTCAGATGGTGAACTGTTATGAATTTGAAAAGGGAGATGAAGAGAATGCAGAACTAGGCCGGGAGTATGCGAGTAAAGTGGTGCTAAGAGGCAAATCCATTTTGACTCACTGTGTCCGTCCTGTGGTGTTTGTTGGAATTTAAACATGATGTATACGTTTATTACATCATGTACATTCATTGTTAATATCCTGGCCTTAGAAGTCTTGTATTAATTACGGTCTTGGTTACAGGGCTGTGGTATTACTGATTGTCATTACATTGTCTTCTTAAAAAAGGGCTGAGATTGCAGACTCTGTTTCCTCCTAGCGGTTTAAGCTGTGGTGAAGCCGCTACAGTGATCCCAGGTCGGGGAACTGTGCATTAAAAACAGTACTTGGCATCGTGTAGCATCTTACCCTAGCTATCTTTGTTGTATTCGGGGAATGGGTTAACCTAGTGATGGTTAGTGCTTGACACTTGGTTCTATTAACATCCTTACTGTACCACAGAGATATATTGTTGTTTATTCTCTTTCTTCTGACTAATGTACTTATTGTAAGTCGCTTTGGATAAAAGTGTCTGCTAAAAGCCCTCAATGTAAATTTAAATAAAGACAATACTGAGTGTATAGTACACCATATGCAGGTCCAGACCCCCCCTCCCTGCTCCTCTTCCTCAGGCTGAAGGGGGGGAGGTAGAGGGGGGGGGGGAGGGTAGAGTAGCATATTGGGTAACGTTGGCTTGTTCTTGGCCATAACACACTCTGAGCCTGTGAAAACAACATAACCGTTTTTCTTAGTTTCTTGACTTAATAATCTAAGTTACGATCCAAGCAAACATATTGGTGCCCAATTTTTGAAGGGAGAATATTCTGAAAGTTTGAAAATGACAAACCAGTTCCTTTCTATGTTTACAACACGTTGTAATTATTTAGAGAATCTTGGAAAGATGTTTCCTTTGAGCAAATCTTTTCAGGGTTTTTGACATAGTTTCAGTGTTGGTTTAGGAGCAGCTGTTGAAAAAGGTCTCTCTCTCTCTCTCTCTCTCTCTCTCTCTCTCTCTCTCTCTCTCTCTCTCTCTCTCTCTCTCTCTCTCTCTCTCTCTCTCTCTCTCCTCTCTCTCTCTCTCTCTCTCTCTCTCTCTCTCTCTCTCTCTCTCTCTCTCTCTCTCTCTCTCTCTCTCTCTCTCTCTCTCTCTCTCTCTCTCTCTCTCTCTCTCTCTCAGGGGCAACCAAAGTTAAATAAACAGCTTCTCCCTGCCGTCTGCATTAAGGCCCCGCTGCACATGGCTCTGACGTCAGACTGACATTAAACAGGGTGGGGTTGTACACACACAGTGATACTCTTTATCTTTTCCTCGATCCCAAGTATTTTCTATGCCTCCCTTTGGCCTTTTAACGTCAAAGTATACAATGAACGTGTGGCTATTGGACGTGTTGCTGTAACACACTCGGTTCCTCTGACGTGAGCAGGGAGGCGTGTTGACGAGGACCGACGGACACCCTGTGAGTTGACCCACGGCCTGTCAGTACACAGAGAAGTCCTCCAACACTACAGTTGTACATTTTGGTTGATATTATCCAAAGCGACTTGGGACCATTCACCCACCGACGGCGGGGGTCGGCCACGCAGGGCGACAGCCAGCTCTTCGGGAGCAGTCAGGGTGAGGTGCCTTGCTCAGGGACACCTCGACACTCGAACTCGCCGGGGATCTAACTGCTAACCTTCCAGTTCCGACCCGCTCCACCTCCTGTGCTACTGACGCCCCCGACAGTAGCACAACACTACAGTTTGGCCAGGGCCCCATTGCATCCATCTTTTCCTGTGTGTGTGTGCGTGTGTGATCACATGACATCGGCTGCAACTTCCAAACGGGTTAATCCGCCCGGCGTCACGTTCCCTGATGGCGCTGAGCTCTGAACAGCAGAGCCTCCGACCGCACAATGAGGTCCTCACAGGCTGCGCGCGGCTCCCAGGGTTGGCTGAGGTGACCGGGCTGATTATTGGTGGGCCTGGGGCCCGGGGCCCCACTGGGGCGGCGGGATGGGGCCCTGACACCACGGGGACCCGCGGCCGTTTGGATCAATCGCTCTTTTCTTTCTGTCTTTCCACCATAATGAACGTAGAGAGAATGAGACCGAAATACATTCAGCAAAGTTGTTTTTGTGTGTGTGTGTGTGGCGGTTTCATTGTTTCTCATGTGAATGTTGAAGTGTGTGTGTGTGTGTCAGGGATGGAAATTAACACCCGGCATTTGCGGGTGGATTTGTATGGTGGCGGGTGAATCGTGTCACTTCACCCAAAAAGTTAATTTCCATCCCTGGTGTGTGTGTATCTTTGTTTGATTTTTTCCGCATTGATACGTCAGTGCACTCACATGCCTTTACTAGGCCACCTGGTGTGTGTGTGTGTGTGTGTGTGTGTGTGTGTGTGTGTGTGTGTGTGTGTGTGTGTGTGTGTGTGTGTGTGTGTGTGTGTGTGTGTGTGTGTGTGTGTGTGTGTGTGTGTGTGTGTGTGTGTGTGTGTGTGTGTTGAGCTCCAGGACAGAGGCTACCCCCCCCCCACACCCCTCTTGTTGTTTAAGCCAGGCAGCAGGACATCAAAACTGGCACAGGCCCAAAGGATACTGTTTAGGTGAAGTGTGGTTGCCTGTGTGTGCGGTTGCGTGTGTGTGGTTGCCTGTGTGTGC
Organism: Gadus chalcogrammus; assembly: GCF_026213295.1. NCBI lineage: Eukaryota > Metazoa > Chordata > Actinopteri > Gadiformes > Gadidae > Gadus > Gadus chalcogrammus. Next base: position 26,817,658 of record NC_079414.1, on the reverse strand, counting down.
GGTTGCGTGTGTGTGGTTGCCTGTGTGTGCGGTTGCGTGTGTGTGCGGTTGCGTGTGTGTGCGGTTGCGTGTGTGTGTGTGTGCGGTTGCGTGTGTGTGTGTGCGGTTGCCTGTGATGCCAACCTTTCTGGTCCCGTGGTCACATGGGCAGGCCTCTGTTAAGATGAACGAGTGATCTCTGGCTCAGCCGAGGCAAACTCTTAACTCTCAAACGCACTCTGCTACTGGGAGGGACTCGTTCGGTGGTGAATGCTCCTAGATGGAGACGGGGAACTCCTGAAGCTTAATGGTGAAGCGCAGCGAGGCAGAAGGTCAGGTTCTGTTGGATCTGTTGTTTGAGCTGGACATTGACATCGCCAGGGTTCGGCAGAATCACCCGCACTGGGGTCAGCCAAGAACAGAAAATGATTGCAACCGTCTTTGATTAAAAGCTTCCACCAAATATAACGTGTGTAATGCATATTAAACGCATACGGTTGTATGTTGTACGTCCTGGCACTTGATACACGCGCTTATTGTACACGCCTGGCAGTTAAGGTGGCGACACACTGGGTCGAAAATCGGCGTCGGTGAGATGAGTCTCTTTGGTGTGTACGGTAAAATCGACCACGTCGGCTTTCTTTTCCGCCGATTCAACGTGTGTAATCGGCCAATGGAGTCGTTCAGTCTTTTACCATTCTGATTGGTGGAGGGCTGGCAGCTTGACTAGCGAATCATTGAAGTGAGGATGGTCGATCAACGGCGTGCTTTGTGTTTTGGTCTAGAGAGAGGACCTGGTATTTCCGGTTTTCGTTCTTTTTGGACCACACTACAGTGTTGTTTTGGAGACATTACATCTTTTTGGACCACCTGTTGTTTTGGAGACATTACATCTCGCGCAAGCGCAGAACGTACGGCGTCGGCTGTCATCGCGTAGGTGTGTACTTCCCATTTCGGTTGATCGAGTCGGCCAGATTAATAGCCCGGTGTGTCGCCGCCTTTAATGTACACACTTATTGTTACTTATTATTGTCTGTTGTACGTCCTGGCACTTAATTTACACACTTATTGTATGATGTACGTGACTACACACTTACTTTAAGTGCCAGTGACTACATCCTGGCACTTAGTGCTTAGCATTAGTACTTAGCATTGTTTAAGATAAGATAAGAACTTTATTTCATCCCATGCATGGGAAATTAACTTGTTACAACATTTAGCATCTTATCCTAGCTATCTCTGTTGTATACGGGGAATGGGTTAACCTAGTGATTGTTAGTGCTTGGCACTTGGTTTTATGAACATCCTCACTGCACCAACAGCGATATATTGTTGTTTCCCTTTCTTCTGACAAATGTACTGATTGTGCGTCGCTTCGGGTAAAAGCGTCTGCTAAATGCCCTGAATGTAAATATAAAGAACATGTCTGACGTTTCCCCTTTCTCTGATCTCAGGTGGAGGAGGCAAGCGTAACGGGCGGAGCAAGAAATGGAAGGAGATGTTGAAGCTGCCTCACATCAGTCTGTGTGAAGAACTCCGTCGCTCCATCGGTAAGTGTGTGTGTGTGTGTGTGTGTGTGTGTGTGTGTGTGTGTGTGTGTGTGTGTGTGTGTGTGTGTGTGTGTGTGTGTGTGTGTGTGTGTGTGTGTGTGTGTGTGTGTGTGTGTGTGTGTGTGTCACGTTGCTTTGTTGTCAGGGCGCGTCCCACTGCGGGAGGAAGTTCAGATTGGACGCTCTTCCTGTTTCTACCCTTCCCCACCCACAGTTACAAGAAGGGGGCAGGAAGTGAGTGTGTGAGACAGGCTAGCTCTGTCTATGGGTGTTCGGTCTGGTGCAGACCCCCCCCGGTTGGTGTGTGTGTGTGGGGGGGGGGGGGGCACGGCCCTGCGTATCGCTGTCACTCCACCGACTGAGAGGAAGGGAGATCGCAACACAACCTTGTTTCTTAATGCACCCCTTAATAACCCTTAATAACCCAATAAGAGGCCAATTTCGGATTTCTGTTGTCCGCAACTTCCTCTATCTGTGTTCAGTTCGGTTAACTAACCAGACTAGTCAAACTTGGATAGAACTTATCCTAGCTATCTCTGTTGTATTCGGGGAATGGGTTAACCTAGTGATTGTTAGTGCCTGGCACTTGGTTCTATGAACATCCTTACTGTGCTGGCAGAGATATAATGTTGTTTCTTCTTTTTCTTAGAAATGTACTTCTTGTAAGTCGCTTTGGATAAAAGCGTCTAAATGCCCTAAATGTAAATTAAATAACCCTTAATAACACAATTAGAGGTCAATCTCCGATTTCTGTTGACCACTACTTCCTTAATTTCCGTTCAGTTGTATTCGGTTGCTAAGCAGACACATTCTCATCTTCAGAGCAAGTGAAAGCGTGACGCTGAGAACAACACGATTCATATTGGGTGACTGTACCGTTTGTATTCTTAGTATTAGTATTTATTATTAGTGTTGGGTTAGTAATAAGAAATTCCAAGAAAAGGAAATGATTGTGCTGCTGCAAGCGGAGGTCTCTGAAAACAAGATGAGAGCCGGTCTCCCCAGCCCCTCGGAGACTTGTATCGTCGGAGTCTCCGCACGCTACCGTGCGTCAGAGCTCTTCAGATACCAGAGTGCTGGCCTCCCTCAGACACACTATCTCGCCACTCCCCCCCAACCCTCCACCTATCTCTCCTGCTATCTCTTTTCTGCTGACTCTCCCCCTCTCTCTCACTCTGTCTCTCTCGCTCTCACTC